>NC_068328.1:8787878-9090909 GCF_000147395.1 Oryza glaberrima
CCATTTTATATTTGTAATTGAAAGACTCCTTTGTTGCTAAATACTCCTCAATTGCAGGTAATAATTGCATCACTGGTACATCTACAAATAAAAAATTTAGTTAGCAATTATTTGAATGCCCATATTGTATATTATATATCGACAAAAAGAAAAACGTTGGGAAAACCCCTCTTGATAGGTTGCGGTGCTCTATCTAAATCAAGCTAGTTAATTGCTAAACTGCTTAATTATTGTAATCACCTCCACAACACCACTGATACATCTTGCTAGATTAGATCTTTTATCTTTCAAGGGGATTAATATACAATCTGGTACTAGCTTTTATTTGTGGGGGAGAAAAGGGCATTAATTCAATCTGCTAGTTTAATTTTTTTTTTTGGGGGGGGGGGGGGGTGTCTGGTAGTTATACCACGCAATGATGTAAACGAAAGAAATAGATGCTCTGTTCAGTCACTAAAACCAATCTTTTGGATTTACCTCTGCTCGAGTGACTTAATTTTTAAGCTCGAATATGTTCTAGTATTCATGTTGGATAATTCAAATTGTACTAGTAATTTATTTTATAAACTATACTTCTACCATCTACTCCTCCATCCTATAATATAGCAACTTATTACGGGATGTGATATTTTACAGTGCAACGAATGTGGACAGGAGGATGTATAGATTCATTATATTATAAAATGTTACAGCAGTTACTAGATTGCTATATTATGGGACAGAGAGAGTAATAGTTTTGTTTCATTTTGCGTATTACTAATATACCATGATGATAAATCTATATATTGGGTACAACAAAGTCCAAAACAACCTTTTTTTTCCTCATACTGTACCTTATCCACATTTTTTTTCTCTCAAATTGCAATCAGACCACAGTCCACATGTGCACATGATACTATATACATTTCCCTCATTTTGTTTACAAACTAGAATTGTTGTTTGGGTCGTTGCACATGAAAACAATCATAGATTTCACAAAAGCTCTATAGGCCTAATTTCACAGCCCCTACCAGTATTCACGACACACTGGTCCCTTTCTATTTATGCCTCGATTTATTTGGCAGGTGGCCGGTGCTATAGACAAATGCTTGGTAGTGTATAACACGGTTGGCTTTGGCTTGTGAAGTGTCAAATACCAGGACGGCCGGCCCTTGCATGCGTTTCTCCGCTGTACCTAGCCTGCAAAGGTGGACTAGTGCTCGTGGTGGATGGAAGTAGTACTCGTACAGTCGTACTTGGCTGGCATTTGGGTGGCGAAACAACTGAACCCATCCGATCGATCTGTAAACCCGAGAGAAAGAGGAGTGGACAGTGTGTCTCCAGCGAGCACGCAGTGACACCGTTTTTACATGGTCCAAGTCTGTGCTAAGCCATCCACTGTTTTTCCTTATCTGTTTGATTAATGATTCACCCGTTGACACCGTTGTCGACGCGTACGACAGCAATTTGTCCCCATTCTCCTCCTGAGTCCCGAATACACGGGATAAGGTTGATATTCCATTACCAGTCTAAAAAAAAGGTTGATATTCCATTTGGAGAACTGCCGGGTGAAAATAGATTTTGTTTACGGTTTTTGATTAGATAACGGCCTATTAGGAACATCATGGTACAAATTATTAGTGCTGTAATTACGTGAACTCGTAAAATCATTCTTTTTTTTTCAAGCGCTAGATAAGTTGCCTTCCCATTGAAAATGAGTTCTGTAGTGACCGTCGACTTGTAAAAATGCATTTCATTCATGCCTACGCATGGTACTCGTTACAAATCCATAAACTATCCAGATCCCTTCCTTTTTTCAGTTTTGTCCCTTGTTCATGCTGACCTGCATCTTTGGGTGGGGACAGATTGAGCACTTCAGCTAAAGGTTAGGCATCGTGTTCTTGATGAACCAGTGAAGCTAGTGGGCAAAAAAGCCATCGCCCATCTCCCTGAATCACTGAGAGGCTGAGAGCTACGGAATGGCATATCTTAGTCACCAAGTAAAACGTCCACACTGGTAAGCTTCATGTATGATTAAGAAAGGATACCTCCACTGAGCTATGAGATGGGCGATGGCTTTTTTGTCCTCCAAGTGAATGTACCTCTATTTTGGCTGTTGATCACTTGTACGGTCATCAAACTTCACGTCTTATTCTGCCAAGTCCTTGAACAGGTCCATGCAACATTGATTTGAGTTGGTGTTAGAACTAGTTGAGGGAGGGAGCCCGGCCAGTAATATGCATAGGTATGGGGGAGGGCCGGTCCTATGATTTTGAGGGCCCTAGGCGAACTTATCGTGATGGGCCCTCTAAACTATATAAAAAAATTTGTGATATATATATACGCTAATTTTACTTGCAAAACAAAAATAAATACATCCATATATTAAATTTAACATGTCTGGTAATTATTGAGAAATAAAGTCGACCAAAATAATACCTTAGAACTAATATCATTACCTTAGTGAAAAATAGAACCCCATCATATTCATTGCTTCTTATGAAAAGATATTTCTTTGGATATTTCTTGATGCAAAATCATCAAGAACGGTATTAAGATCAATAGTGTCCAAGATATCATTCTCGATAGAGCACATAACCAAGCCATTTAACCTTTCTTACGACATAGTTGATCTCAAATAGTTCTTCAACAACCTCAATTTTGATAAACTTCTTTCAGCTGAAGCTACCGTCATAGGTACAGTTAAGAGAATTCGATAGGCAACTGAAACATTTGGATAGCAATCTGTATCCATAACAGACTTCAGAATCTCAGGCGCGGACATCGAAGATTCTGACTAAAAATCATTGATCTAAACATCGGATGAGTTCTCATGAGTAAGGGCCCCTTTGAATCGCAGGGTAGAAAAAACAGAGGAATAGGAAAAACACAGGATTCTGGCAGGAATTGAAGTGTAAAACAGAGGATTGCAAAACACATGAAAAACACAGAAATGGTCGTTTGATTGGAGCGCAGGAAAAACACAGGAATCGGATGAGAGAGATAGACTCAAAGGAAATTTTCCAAGAGGTTGGAGCTATTGCTAAATTTCCTCCAAAATCCACATGCAATGTGCCATTCCATAGGAATTTCATAGGATTTGGAGAGCTTCAATCCTTTGAATCAAAGGGCCAAATAGGATAGTTTCCTATAGGATTTGAATCCTATGAAATTCCTACATGAATCCTTTGATTCAAAGGGGCCCTAAATGTTTTCGCAAAAATCTTGCAGTGCGACCAAAGATCTACTTCATCGAAGGATTTTAAATTTTTAGAGTTGGCCCCCCACCATCATGGGCCCCCGGCGGTCGCCTCGGCTGCATAGGGCCAGGGCCGGCCCTGTGGGGGATTAGGCAAACCCAAAGCTTGAAGACTCGGGAACTCGCTCGGGTTAACAGAGTAGATCGTAGCATTGTCAACATCTGACGATCGTATTAACCTTTCATGTAGTACGGTTTTTGTCTAGGCTATAAAAAACTGTAGATATACTACACCATTGCGGCATTGCGGTAGTCGGTAGAGACAAACAAGTTTGCAATTATCGCGTGACCCCGAGTTCGGTGGTTGACATGAACGGTGGCCACTGGCCACCCTTTTTGTGCTCCAGAGTTTAGAGAGCTACTAGTACAGTTGAGTTGAAAAGGGCAAAATGTATATTTGCCAATACGACGCTACTCCGTCAGATAATTCACTGGCAGATTATAGACAATTCAAGAGGGAGGTTTGGCCGTGCGGGAGTGTTTCTTTACCGACACATGCATCGGCATTCGGCAAAACCACCTGCTACACCCGTGATTCATTTCAGGTGGATCTTCTTGTTGCTTTGCCACAAATAATGTCCTAACTAAGAGCATCCTCAGCAGATGCGCTATCCAGTCCTTCGTATAAGAAATAGCGCATGAAAATAAAAATAAACCTCTAGCAGATATGTCATCACATTCTTAAAAAATAATGTATCCGCTAAACATGAGAGATGAATGCCAAATTTGATATTCCTCTATCCTCACGCCAAATCGCAATGACCATATCTGAATCGAGCTCCCGTCCTTATCCTCCGGAGTTCCAGATCAACCCCGGCATGTCGTTGTCGTCGTCGCTGGCCACCAACGAAAACGAGTCCTTAATGACGATGCAAAGGGTGGAGAGGGAGAGGCGTACCAGATCTGGGAGCTCCCATCGCCCCCTTGCACCCCTCCACGCTCGCCAGGTGCCGTCGACGGGCTCGCTTAAGCCGTCCACCAACGTCTAGCGGCACCAGCTATCGTCGGCCGGCGTTTCTTTGCCCGTGAGTTGTTGACGTCGCCCCTCTGCGCTCACCGGGTCACCGACGGGCTCCGCGATGCGGCGCCTACTCTGGTCGTTATCGACACCAAGATGTGGCACTAGCTGCCATCGGCGCACCTTTGCCTGTGAGCTGCCACTGTCACCCCTGTGCGCTCGCTCCCACTTCCTGTTGGAGAAGGAGAAGAGATTGAAGGGTAGAATAGAGAGAAAAGTAGAGAGGAAGAAAGGCAGTGGAAGAAAAAAGAAGAAAGGTTTGGATTTGAGAAAAAAAGAGAGGAACAAAGCATGCCTGTTGCTAAACTCTTGTTGTCACCTTACTTATCTTGATATGATTACAAATATGTCTGTTAAAATATACTCATTTGAAAGATTTTATGTGATAAATAACATTGTAAAAATTTAGTCGTTCAAAACATAACTCCTGTAGAAGAAAATAACACAAATATATTATTAGTTGAAACATATTACTCGAATAGTAGGATGTTATATGAATGATATGTTGGAGTGGGAAGAGATATGAAGGATAATTTTTTTATGACTATTATATGAGGATATGGATGATCAAATTTGGACGAGCTGTTGGGATACTCTAAAGGCTTTAATTTGGATTGGTGGTAATTTTTGTCTAATTAATATTTTGGTAGTGCTATATAGTATGGGTAAAGTTGGATCAAATTAAATGTTTATCCGGTACTATTTAAAATTGCCATAAAAATTAGGAGGGTAAAATTGGCTCTTAGTCCAAAACAGGCCTCAGCTACGAACGATGGCAGTGTTATCCTGTCTGAGAAAAAGGTAAAGTGTTATCCTGACTGTCTTTTGGCACGAGAGGAAAGATGCTCGACACGTAGAATAAGGTCATCATGGTCTGATGGCGACACTCCATTTCGTCCCACTCAAACCTGTTTTCTGAAGATCATTTTGCACCTCAAAGCGAACGAACCGCCGTGCAATTTCTTCTACCGGTTATATTATATAACGTGGACTAGTGTGTGTGTGTCGAGTAGAAACTTGTTCAGTCAACTGGCCTTGGTGACTCGGGGTCACCTCTAGCTAGTGAAAACTTTGTCCGTTCTGCCGGCGGGTGAAAAGTGCTTTGTAGTATGATATCTATCTAGAAAGTTACTTCGTACCACCCGTTTGCCCGTATTATTATACTGTAAATGTGGTATGGCCAAATCGTCCAGATAGCTAATTTATTCTAGGCACATTTCTGCATTATCATATAGGCACCGGACAGCTTATTGGTATTGTATCGAAGTATGACGTGTGCACATAACACTTGCAATAGAAAAGAAGACAATACCATCATCAAGTCTAAAGACAAGATAAAAGAAGTGGAGGAGAAACGAATTCCGGCGCCATTGATAGGATGGAGTGGTTGACGATGACGTCAGGGGACACCATGAGACCAATGGTAGTGAGTTGTGGTCACGCCTTAACCAAATAGGAGTATATTTTTAGCTAACAGTAACAATATTAAACACATGTTGCAACTGGAGCCAGGTGTCCCATGTGAGCTGCATAAGTGAGCTAACTAATCACCTACTTATCGTACGGCTTCCATCCATAATACTCCAGTTAATCAGCCTCCTGTAGTTAGTAAACGAGTATAAAATTTCCCTGTGATAAAACCCGCTAATAACACGTGAAACCGGATAAATCTCGGAACTTGATGTATTTCAGACTGATGAAATCCATGAAGTAACATGGGTTTTGTACCCGGGCAGTGGATGACAAGGCCCACCACCCAGACGCGATGGCAGATTGGCGGTCCAGCAGCAGCACAACCAGCCGCGGCGCTCGCGGCTCGCCTCACGCTCACGGGCCGGACCGGAAGTGGTAGTAGTACTTGCTGTAGGAAAGTGTAGGCGTTGCTGGCTGGCTCGTGAGGCGCGGGCGTAAATGCGGGCGCGTCCTGGCACGGCGTGGCCGTGTGCGTACGGCGGCGTCATACGGGAGCGGTACCCGCGAACCTAACTAACCGGAAATCTGCGCCCTACGGCGAATAAAGATAGGAGTACCACCGCCGTAGGTGCCGGACAGCAACATGATGGTAGGAGCAGGACAACTTGCGATTGGGTTTTGTGACTTTTGTCCCGAGTCAATCCACCGACGCTATCTAGCACGCGAGTGCCATTACAGAGTTACAGGCATTTTATCGTGTTTTATTTATGGGGCAATTACGTTTTTATCCTGTTTTGGTGCCTAATTTCTAATTTGGTTCTGTTTTTTTAAGTTTGCTTATTTGACCCTCTTTTTTAAAAATGAAGATTAGGCTTGACCCTATTCTGTGAAGGCAATCTAACGGCGTTAGCTCATGACAAAAATACCCTTGCTCATTTGACTCTACTTTTATTTTTTTTTATCCAGGTTTGACAAAGCGGTGTTATATTTGAGAAATTTTGATATGGGTTTAATAAATTTAAAATACGTTTGACAAATTTCGATAATTTTGACATAAATTTTATATATTTTTGACAAATTTAATTTACACTTCACAGATTTGGTAAATTTTTTGCAACATCAATCTCAAACTGTACATATCCAAGAAAAACACAAACACGTAGTTAAGGTATCCCCGCAGGCTTAAAAAAAACCCGGAGGCTAACCAGATGGAGCTCGAATGCTCGATGGCCATCTCCCGCATGTCGTCGCTGCTGCAGCTGAGCAGCTCCTACGCGCCGCCGCGGGAGCACTCGCGCGTCGTCGTCGGTGCCGCACCTACGCGTCGCTGCAACTCCTGCATGCCGCCATTTGCTGCACCCGCGCACTGTCGTTGTCGAAGCCCTTTCGCCTGCACATGCCACCGCTGTAGCACCCGTATGCCGCCACCGCAGCTCTCGCGAGCCGTCGTCGCCGAAGCCCTCTGCATACACCGCCTCCGCAGCTCGCACCAAGCGCTATCTCCGCAGTCCCTACCGCGCGGCGCCTGCCGTTGCAGCCCCGCCTCGTGCCACCACCGCAGCTCCCGCCGCCTCCGCCATAGCCGAAGCCCTCTCTGTGCGCCGCCACCGCCGCCCCCACTGAGCGTCGACGCCGCTGGACCACAGCTCCCATCACGAGCCGCCGCCGCCGCCCTCACCGTGCGCCGCCTCTGCCGAACCCTAGCTACGCCGCCAAGAAGGCACGGGATGAAAAATTTGACCGTGGGGTGAGAAATTTGGTGTTTGATTTGGTGTTCACTGCTCAGGGGTATTTTAGTCAGTTTATATTATAAAATGATTTTTTTTCTGTTTCCTTTAAAAAACCCTAATGGTGGAGTGGAAAGAGGGTCAGACGGCAATTTCGATTTTAGAAAGCAGGGTCAAATGAGCAAAGTTTAAAAAGTAGGGTTAAATTAGTAGTTAGACTTCAGAACAGGGTCAAATGAGCAATTGTCCCTTTATTTATCGAGTAGTATTGCGATTTGCGAGTAGTACTGGAGTAACTGTTTAGTAACAGGCCAACTGTGTATGGGCCGGCAAGTTAGATTTAGTAGTATTGCGTAGTAATGGGCCGGTCTGATTGTTTCCTCTTCCTTTTGTGGTGGAATAAGTTCACTTTGTGGCCATCAAAAGTGATTGAAATCTAATCCGTGACTTTCAACCATAAAATCGGATATCTTGACCCCCAAACTCTTAAAACAGGTACAATTTGACTCCCTCAGCGGTTTTGCTCGCGGCGTCCACGTGGCATCCAAGTCATCACATAAACTAAAAAATAAAGCGGGCCTACCTGTCATCTTCCTCTCTCTACTAATATATCTCACTTCTCATCCGATCAACCCTCTCTCTCTTGCCCCACTTTCTTCTCGGCGTGACATCCACGACGCCAGGATGATGATGGGCGACGGTGGGGCTCTCCTCAGACCCCAGCCCTTTCCACCCCGTCACTGGTGGCAGAATGGTCGGGCGAGTAGGGATTGGTCGGATATGCAGCTTCCTCGCCAGAAGTCATTGATGGGCCGCGGCGGCGGGAGGAAGTTGAGGCAGGTGGATAGCTTGCCAAGGTCGCCCATGGCGCTCAGCGTCAAGGGCGTCACTTGCCAAGACAGAGTCGATAGTTGACATGCAGGAACTCGGCGCTGTGGACTGAGCGTCGGCTATTCGTTTCCGCTGCAAGGACGTAAGGAGGAGGGGCGCGGCACAGGCGACGTGCCTCGCGCGTGGAGGCGGTCCTCGAGGGGCCTCAGGCACGGCACGGAGGTGAGCGACCACGACTGGGGTGACGCTCCGTGTGGTGGGCCCGTGGCATGGCCGCCTCGCGCGTCCTGATCCGGGGTGGCGGTGGTGCTCGGTAATGGCCCAGGCATCTATTGCCGCACCTGCGTCGCCTAGGAGTGTGTCTGCACCCAGCCATCTGGTCTCCCGTCCTCCCGATTGCCACCGCCACCACCGCCGCTCCGGCCCTTGCGCACCCACCGCCGCTGCCGTTCCATCACACATCCTCTCCCGCGCGAACATCTCCTCCCCTTGGCCCTCGTGATGGCGTTGAGTATCTGCAGCGCCATGGCGTCGTCATCGCCGCCCTCCTCGTCGGTGCTGAACGACATGAGTGGACGAAGCGGCAACCGGAGGTGGCCCCAACCCCACGGGTGCAGTTGATGGAGATGTGGTCTAGCGACTCGCGAGCCGTCGGAGACCACGCTGGTAACTGCGAGGGCGAGGATGACGAGCAGCAGCGTGGGCCACCGCTGCCGTTCCCCTCGTCCTCCCTCTATCGCCAGCCTCCGCGATAGAGCCGCCGCCCCTGGTTTCGCTACGCCCCGATGCCGCTCTCAACAAAGAAAGAGAATATAGGAGGGGGTCACTGACAGGTGGGCCCTACTTTTTTTAAAGTTTATTTGACGACTAGGATGCCACGCCACGTCAGCGAAACCACCCTATAAAACCACCAAGGGAGCTAAATTGCACCGGTTTTAAGAGTTGGGAGTCGAGATATCCAGTTATGTGGTTTAGGGTTATGAATTAGATTTCGATCACTTTTAAGGGTCACAAAGTGAACTTATTCCACAGCTCGGCTCGGTGGTTTGAGCAGCTTTGCAGGCTTGCAGCACGTCGGCCCATCCCAAGTCCCAACCCAACTGGCAAACGTGAGGCAACTGCCGTCGTGACCGCGCGTGCCGCCCGACCGCCAACCACGGCGCGCCGCACTTCGACTCCAGCGAGCGAGAGGAGCGCCGCGCCGCGCGCGCTGGTGGGACCGCAGCCCGCAGGCCAGGCGTGGCGGCCCTGCCTGGCACAGATGCTGCCCCGCCAGCGCCAGAAGTGGAGGACGCGGCGGCGTCCGCGATCCGCTTTAGCGCCACCCGTCGCGACTCGCGACGACCCCGCTAGTCCGTCGGTCCGCTGCATCGCCCTGTGGTCTGCGTGACTGCGTCGCCTTGCCTTGCGTTTTCAGCCCTCGATCACATGTGCATGCGCGAGGCCGCGGACCACGCGCACAAGTGTCGCGGCCACGGAGCCGTCTCCCGGCTGTTTCCTACAGTAGTCCACGCCGCGCGTGAGCGCGTCCCATCCATTCACATGAGGAGAGGAGAGGAGCGTCCTGATTTCCCTCCCCACTGTCGGATCAGCCAGGGACCTTCACGACGGCGTGGATCGCCCCCCCCCCCCCCCCCCCCGCCCCCCACCCCCACTCCCCCTGCGGTGGTTGGCCGGTGGGCCCTGACTGGCCTCGGGGAACACGTCAGACCATGTGCGCGCTAGGGGCCCATAGGGGGATAGGCCCAGGAAGCCCGCGGCGGCGGCTCGCGTACAGTTGGCCAGCCGCCGCGGCCGCAAGGAAAACCGGAGAGTATAGCCGATAGCGAGATCAAGCCAGGCTGCCAGCCAGCCAGCCGCGCAAGCTGGGAGCCGGCTATCGTACATGCGGACAGACGCAACAGCTGCGGGAGCGCGACGTACGGGGGGAGAGAACGCACTTGCTTGGAAGGAAGGAGCATACGTTTCGGCGGATTCCTTGGGCGGCGGCAAAAAGGCTCTTCATGATTGCAGCTGGAGAACAATTCGATCTGTAAAAGCTTACGTGCGCCGGCAAGATACGAATTGGGCAAATGCTCTCGTGTGTCCTTTTAGCTTGGACCAGGTGTATGTTATTATAGACAAAACCTAAAGAAATCCCCTTCTTTTCTTGTGTAGCGGAACCACGACACGTATGATTAGGCCAGTGTTTGCATAGTGACTACGAATAATGATAAAGAGTTCACGACGAGGTATCAACTATTAGTTGGGTTGAATCTCACATAATATAATACTCATGTATATAGCTCAAGAGATCCTTAAATACGACAAGAATGTATACGAATGTATTTGCTGATTATTTTTGGGAGAAAATGCAAAAGGTACCATGTCATTCGATTACAAATGTATGGCTGCACTGAGAAACAGTTTCTGGACAGGTTAACACATAAGCAAAGACCATTTCATAATGCACATGCTCTTCTTATTCTTCTTGTCGAACTTACATATGTCATTGACAAGTGGTATCCAAAAATCTTTGATCACTATCATACGTTACCATGCTTGTTTAATTTGACCAAATAAAACTTCTTTTTAAGGATTGGTTTCCAAAACTTATGACCTAGTCCATTACGAGTCACAATGTCTATGATTTATTCAGAATACGGCGCAATAATTTTATATAACTTGTCCATCATGAATATAAAACAAAAAACTTATGTTTAAAAAAATATGAATATATAGTTACCATTAGAGCAAATAAACTCGTATACTTAAAAAATCGTTAGGCACCGGTGAAAGGTTCAATCGTAATAAGATACTTCGTCTCAACACGTCAAACTAGGTGAAATAGTCGGCATGCAGGAGATTCGAATCCAGGCTGATGGGATACATGCATTGCCAGCTGCCCAGCCATTACACTGTAAACGCATCTCAAATAAACTTGTACGAACAAATATCTATACTAAATAGAATAGGTAACTAAAGTATAACAAAACAACGATTAAAAAGAAAATCATTTTTGGACATGTGCTACAAGTTGCAAAGTTTGAGCTCTGATTAGAGTGTGGTTTTAGGCAAAAAAAAAGTCCAGTCTTGTCTTAGCTAAGCAGACAGATCATCACGCATCTCATTGTGCTTTTGAAGTCCCTATCCGTCCAAATTAGGCTATCTCTAAAGATTAACTAACGAGCCACTCAACGAAAAAGCCACCAAAATCTAAACACTCCAGCCAGCCCAAAAGCCACGCCGTCCACTCCATCTCCGCCTCCAGTGGGCCATCATATCTCACGATTACCATCTCACATAGTACACCGGTGTGGCCATCTGCACCGTCCATTGCTCATCGAGATTATTCCAACTCCCTTGGTCTACACCTCCGGTGCACCCGCGCACCAGCCGAGCCGAGCCGGCGCCGCGGAAGGAGGCGGCGGCTTGCGTAAGCCCGTATAAGTTCACGGGTTACACTGACTGGTGGGACCAGACCGGGTGGCCCACTGGCAGGAGGAGGCTATACTAGTCGAGGCGATGAAAAGCCACTAATCTCCAACCTCGTCTACACTTCTCCAAATCCCCCCACGGCGCATCGCCCGCTCGCCCTCGCCGCCACCACCACCCGCCTCCGGCCACCGCACACTAGGGCGGCTTGAGCCCCAGCGCCGCCGCCATGGACGAGGAAGCGAAGCCGAACCCTAACGCCGACGCGGCGCCTGCTGCAGCGGAGGCAGCAGCGTCTTCTCCGCCGCCGATTTCGAGCTCGGAGTCGGCGGAGGGGAAGGATAAGGAGGAGGAGGAGGAGGCGGGGGATTTGGTGGAGAAGCTGGTGGAGTTGGTGGAGGAGATCGCCGCCATCTCGGACTTCAGGAAGGCATACCGGCGGCAGTTCTGCAACCTGTCGCGGCGGATCCGGCTGCTCGCGCCCATGCTGGAGGAGGCCAAGGAGGGGCCGCGGCCGCTGCCGGAGGTGTCGTATTCCGCTCTCCGGCGGCTCAGGGAGGCGCTCGCTGACTCCAGGGAGCTCCTCCGGCTCGGCGTCAGCGGTAGCAAGATCTCCCTGGTGCGTTTCTCGCTTGAGGCTCGTTGTTTTGTTGCCATATTTGGTCGTTAAAAGATTACATTTCTTCTGCTTATGGCCTTTCGAGTTTATTTAGGATTTAATAGGAGAATTTGCCTCAAGAATTGGAGCGGATTTTAGTGCGTTCATACTCCAAACTTCGTATTAGCACTTCCAATTGTCCCCTGTGATATGACCATTTTAGATAACTCTTTGACATGATCTACTGTATCTCTACATTTTTAAAATATTTTGCTGTTTCTTAATTGTTATTTTGTGGTTGTGAAGTAAGCTCAAGCTTAATAATACATGCTGAAGGTTGGACCAGGTTTTGTTATACCTGGGTGTCAAATCAATGCCGGGCCAGAGCAGTTGATGCTGTTTAGCAACAAGCTTGTCAAAAACATTATCTCATTATATTTTTCCTTTTCGCTGGTGGGTCAGAGTGAAATCGGCCTCAACCATGGTATAGGAACTAATTCTGTCACATAAGTTGTAACGAGCTTAATTTCTGACGCAATTTTGTGCGCAGCTAGACTAAAATTCAATTGAAACTAGAGATGTATTTGATAAACAGTCTTGTTTCGATCTTTTATATTATTAGGAGAGGTCAGTAAGGATCCACTAAGTTTGTACTGGACACCAATAATTTGCCACGTTAATTGCAGAAAAAGAGAAATATCTGCACCGTTAGATTGTGGTTAGGTCAAGATTACAATGGGGTAGATTTATCATATAATTTTATACAATGTAGAGTTGCATCTATGGAAACAAACATGTATATGAAATTCTGCTCTTTTATAATCTATAGTTGCACACAAAATTGCACGGGAAAATCCGCTAGTGTATACAAGTGTATTTTGTATATATATATAATATAATAAATTATTTGACGGGCAATATTTTGTAGCATCATGGTTGGTTAGTTTTAAGGTTCCGCTCGGTGTTTTAGTTTCTCATTGCAAAAACATCTCTGTGGGGGATTGAAAAATTCTTTTCTTTTTTACTTTTCAGCAGATTTTTGCTGCATTTGAACGAATTTTCAGTGCATCCAAACAAGTTTCCTTTTCTTTACCAGATTCACTTCATACAGGATCTACTTGTAAAAATTTCGAATCAAAATTTCAAAGTCTGGTCCTACTAGGGCATTTATAGTATAGAAGTTCAATAAACTATATTTCCCTGATTTGTAAAGAAAGCTCACTGTGAAGTTACTGCACATTAACCCTGGTCCCACCAGGGCATTTATAGTATATAAGCTCAATAAACATCATTTTTTCTGACTTGTAAAGAAAACTCTGTGAAGTTACTGCACATTAACCCTGGTCCCACTAGGGCATATATTGAGTTACCATAAATGTTAATTTCCATACCTGGGTTGCTCTTTGCAGCTGAAAAGAAAAACTGATTGCACTCGTGCATTTATCTTGTAACCTTCGTCAGAATGATGTGCTGTGTTCCCCCTCCCAGGATCGTTATCCTCGTCCCGGGAATATGGGGACAATCTTATCCCTGCCTTGTTAAAACCTTTCAAAAGTAGTGTCGCTCATGAACCTGGGAACTTTGGTGACATGTAACTACAAAGGAAAAAAGAAATGTACCAAGAAAAATGCATTTAATATGGATCTGTAGCATCGGACTTGTTCAAAAGAATAGCTCTTTACTTTATTCTGTACTGTTGCTCGTGGACTAACAGTTCTGTTACACAAAACATAATTGTGGTTATTACAATGAAGATGAACTATTCACAGAAGTGCTTTGTTCTACTTGAATTAAAAAAGAAGAGAAAAATCACATGCTGATTACATTTGACATTCCTATTAAAGTTCTTACGCAGATGATTAAGTAAAGAAATTCTCTTAGTAATCGCTAATGTAGAAGTTATACGTAGAGGTCTCATCGTCTAAACTTCTTCTGGGTTCTCATCAACTGTTCTTCTGCTGTGTTTTTTTGCCCAATGATCGGTACATTGGAACCTGCTCATGAAAAAAAAAAACTGAAATATAGTCTGGTACATGCACTGCTGACCTTGGCTATCATGGGCCACAAACACATGTGGTAAGGATAGTGTGGTTATTGCAAGCTATGAGCAGCGAGAGATGCAAATTTCACATTTCTTGGGTGGATCTAAAATGGTAGTTTCTGGAGTTCCATATTGATGTTGTAACTGATTTACATCAACTTTTTTTTTTCAATATGTCAATTGCAGATTTGTGGTTGAAAATTTTACGAATTAGGGGTCCCTATTGTAATGCATAACTACTACAAATATTAGCTTTTCAAACTACCAAACAGTGTTTTTTGCAAAAAATTTCTATATGGAAGTTGTTTTAAAAATCATATTAATCCATTTTTCAAAAAACAAATTAGTTAATACTTAATTAATCATGCAGTAGTACATATTTCGTTTTGCGTGCCGGGGAGGAGGGGTTCCCAACCCCTCCTCCTGAACGCAGCCTTAGTAAACACCGGACATTGAGGAATGCAACGTTTTTAGTAGACAGTCATGTGCATTTCCTAACCATAAGGGTTTGATTTTGCAGGTTCTTGAGAGAGAGAAAATAATGAAGTCTTTCCAGGATATTACTGCAAGGCTTGAACAAGCCTTAGGTTTAATCTCATTTGATGAACTTGACATATCAGATGAAGTAAGAGAACAGGTAGGCTAACATATTCATGAGTATTTTTTTTCCATTTAGTAAAAGAACTATTGGAGTGAGATATTTTTAGTATTTTTTTTATTTTGTTTTGTTCAATTTTGCAAACTTGTTAACATGTGTGTGGCTATTGTGCAGGTTGAATTGGTACATGCTCAGTTCAAAAGAGCTAAAGAACGATCTGATCCATCTGATGATGATCTCTTTAATGATTTGGTGTCCGTCTACAACTCAAGCACCAGTGCTAATGTTGACCCAGATATTCTCCAGAGGTTATCTGACAAGTTGCAGCTTGCCACTATATCAGACCTCAATCAAGAATCATTGATCTTGCACGAGATGGCTAGTGGCGGTGATCCTGGTGCCGTTGTTGAGAAGATGTCAATGCTGCTAAAAAGAATCAAGGATTTTGTGCAGAGTCGAGATCCTGAAATGGGAACCCCAGTAAATACGACAGAACTTTCGGGAAAAGACAACATGGCATCTCCGATTGTTCCGGATGATTTCCGTTGCCCCATATCGCTGGATTTAATGAAAGATCCAGTTATTGTTGCCACTGGACAGGTAGTTGATTAACCTATGTCTACTTTCAATACGCATGCCTCCCATTTGTATTTGGACTTACAATAATTCCTTCAATATGCACATGCAGACTTATGAGCGAGGATGCATAGAGAGATGGTTGGAGGCTGGGCATGACACCTGTCCAAAGACACAGCAGAAGCTTCCCAATAAATCTCTAACCCCAAATTATGTCTTACGCAGCCTTATAGCTCAATGGTGTGAAGCAAATGGTATGGAGCCACCAAAACGTGCTGCTCAACATCATAATGCACCAGCATCATGTACCGCTGCTGAACATAGCAACGTCGTTGAGCTTCTTCAGAAATTATCGTCACAAAACCTAGAAGACCAGCGTGAGGCTGCAGGTATGCTTCGTCAGCTTGCCAAGCGCAGTCCTGAAAATCGTGCTTGTATAGGAGATGCTGGTGCTATTCCTATTCTTGTTAGCCTGCTATCGACAACTGATGTTAGCACTCAAGAGCATGTAGTTACTGCTCTCTTGAATCTTTCGATATATGAAGAGAACAAGGCAAGAATAATCACCTCTGGAGCTGTTCCTGGAGTAGTTCATGTGTTGAAGAGGGGAAGCATGGAGGCTCGGGAGAATTCAGCTGCCACACTGTTCAGTCTTTCACTAGTAGATGAGAACAAAATAACAATTGGGGCTTCTGGGGCAATTCCAGCTCTTGTGCTTCTGTTGAGTAATGGAAGTCAACGGGGTAAAAGGGATGCAGCTACAGCCCTATTTAACCTGTGTATCTATCAGGGCAACAAGGGCAAAGCTGTTAGAGCTGGATTGATCCCTGTACTATTAGGACTAGTCACTGAGACTGAAAGTGGTATGATGGATGAGGCCCTTGCTATATTGGCAATTCTCTCGAGCCATCCTGAGGGCAAGACTGCAATTAGTTCAGCCAACGCCATTCCAATGCTAGTTGGAGTAATCAGAAATGGATCAGCAAGGAACAAGGAAAATGCTGCTGCTGTTCTGGTGCATCTCTGCAATGGTGAACAGCAGCAACAGCATCTTGCTGAAGCGCAGGAGCAGGGAATTGTGACCCTGTTGGAGGAACTAGCCAAAAGTGGCACAGACAGAGGAAAGAGGAAAGCAATCCAGCTTCTTGAGCGAATGAATCGGTTTCTTATGCAGCAAAGTCAAGCCCAAGCCCAAGCAGAGGCCATGGCACAAGCTCATGCGCATGCACAGTCTCAAGCTCAGGTTCAGGCTCTTAACGAAGCTCAATCTCAGGTAGAGATGCAGGTGGAGCAATTGTTGCTTCCAACTACTTCACATCTTTCTGATAGACGAGACGGTTGATAAGCAGGATGTTATTCATAGTTAGTGGGTTTCTTTTTTATTCATAGTTAGCGGCTTGTTTTTTTGGCTGAGGCTAGCAGTTGGAAGATCGCCTGCAATGCCTAGCGTGGAGGTGTGTGGTTTTTGTTAAGCAATTAGAATCAGGAAGTGCCATTAGCGTGATTCTAGGGCCATGAGCTTCTTGACAATTGAGTTTTGAGGTCGTGGAACTGTTAACCTGTGTGTGCCGTTTGTACAATGCACCCAGTGATGAATGTTGGGACCCTCGAGTTTTAGGGAGGTGCCATTCTACTTGTACCCGGTGCCTATTACAGGACTGGTCTGTGGCTTCCAAGGTTGATAATTTTACTTGCCTGACTCACAGTTTCAGTGAATTGTTTGTTCACTTTGTTGAGCCAAGATTTCCCTACATAGCTATCCATAATCTATTGCATGGCTGGAGCATGGAGGGCTTTTCATATGGAATGCTCTTTCTTCAGTTGGTTTAAGCTTCAGGTCTGATCTACATTTCTCAGCTATCATGTACACCCTCTATTCTCAAATATAAATATTTCTAGAAGTTTTAGCAGAAATTAAGATTAATGTCAGAATAATTGTGATTGGTTGGGATGAGAAAATATATATATATAACTTATATATTATAATAGAAGTTTAAAATCTTAGAAATGTTTATATTTTAGGCGGCAGTATATACGTTTCTCCCACACCGCTACGTATATGCGAACACCTCGGACTGGAGGGCAACTCCGTGTCTGTCCGCTTGTGCTTGCAAGAATCCTCCCCGGGAATACTGTAGCCTGGCGAGGAATCTACCTGAACATCAGTCAGCTCAAGGCCTTCCCTTCCCCCTGTCAGGAGGAAACATGCATGTCGGTTTGCTCGTCTCGCGTCGCTCCTGCCGAATCTACCAACCCAACACACGACCAGATCACCAGAGCTCACAGGGGGGGGGGGGGGGGGGGGGGTTGGGGTTCGATGAACGCGTCGATCGTACGCGCGAACACGGCGACGACAAGCTGCGCCGAGGACAGCAAGACGACGACGTCACATCGTGGGCGCCTGGCTGCGCGGTGCACGGAGCGTGCAGGCGCAGGCAAGGGGCGCGGCAGCGGCAGAAGCAGGCCCTGACGACGACGACGACGCCGATCGATCGGTGTCACGGCCGGCCCTGACCCCGATCTGGGAGGCATCGTTCGGTGAGTTTGCCTTAGCCAGTTAGGCCATGACACTACCTTCTGTCGTCTCAAGACACTCTCTGGTTAGACACGCCCATGCCTCGGTCCACATGCGTGTTCCTTACTCTCTCCATCTTAGAATATAGCAATATAGTATTAGATGGGACATTATCTAGTACGATGTATGTAGACATAGGGTATGTCTAGATATATTGTACTGGACGATGTCCCATCTAGTCACAGGTTGCTATATTCTGGGACGGAGGGAGTACCTTTTCCATCGTCAACGTGAGAGAGAGAGAGAGAGTGTGTTACTGTGCTAGGACGTACTACTGCTGCTGATTTGCTTGCTTGATCGAGCCTTTATGGTGGAGAAATCTGGTTATGGAGGTGACGATCGATGCTGCCAAAGAGTCAAAGCCTGATATGACCGGATGAGATAAAAAGGTGGAGTAATAACAACGTTTGTTGCCACAGGCGGGGGCCCAACATAATGCAAGCGCCATGCGATGGGCCATTCCGTCATCGCTAGCAACAGTGTATGGCATTGTAGGCTATCATCCAAACTAGCTGTATTGCACAATTGTTTCTCAAGAAAATCTCACATGTACAGGAGAATGATGTTGAAAAATTCAAAGGATAAACCATCATCTCAGTTTTCGAGTTATGATATTAACGGTAAAGAAGAAACACACAAGTCGAGGAATTGGCTAGTGATTATCCAGCTGATGAGAATATGAATAATAAGGGGTTATTCAGCTTCCTGCTACTAATTTATTTTTTCAATTACATACTACTCCTACTTCGGAGGTACTCCCTCCGTCCCATAATATAAGCAATTTTAAGTTTTTTCCTGCACTGTTTGATCACTCGTCTTATTCAAAAAATTTGTGCAAATATAAAAAACGAAAGTTGTGCCTAAAGTACTTTGGATAATAAAGTAAGTCACAAAAGCAATAAATAATAATTCTAATTTTTTTTAATAAGATGAGTGGTCAAACAGTGCAAGCAAAAACTCAAAATCTCTTATATTATGGGACAGAGAGAGTATATTATTCCATCCGTCCTAAAATAAGTGCAGTTTTGCATTATTCACGTTCAACGTTTGACCGTTCGTTTTATTTGAAAGTTTTTTATGATTAGTATTTTTATTGCTACTGGATGATAAAATATGAATAGTACTTTATGTGTGACTAAATATTTTTAATTTTTTCACAAATTTTTCAAATAAGACGAACGGTCAAACGTTGAGCACGGATATGTACAGCTGTACTTATTTTGGGACGGAGGTAGTATATAGTAGTCTGCATTGTTTGGTGGACCTGCATTTTTTATGGTGGCCAGAGCCGACAGAAGATCTCTAAACAGGCATCAGCTAGCGGCCGTGTGCGTACGTGCCTTTCCAACGGGAACCCACCAGCGAATGTCGCTCGCGCTCTCGCAACTCTCTCGGCTGCATTATTTGACGATCCACGATGGCACGACTCACATCAGGTCGCGTCGCATTATTGACACATCTTGATCGCACAAGGCGGGCCGGCTAGCGACAAATTAACCTACCAAATTAATAGCGGAATATAAGAATAGCCCTGCAGGTTAATCATCTGAAAAATCTTGATTAAAGCAGGTCATACATGCTGAGCAGTGAGCTACAGCAAGCATGTGGTGATCTCATATGCTGATTGATTAGTTAATTAGTTAGTACGATATGATCCATGGACGTACAATCTAGCGACAAATGATCACTCAGATGTCAGGTCAGAAGCAGCCTACAAAGAGAAAGCCATCATGATCTCTGTTATCCGATTTGGCGTCGTTAACTACTATCATGCATTATTGATGATTTGTCATCCAGTTGGCCACTTGAGCTCGGTTGGAATCGCTTCAAGAGTAGAAAATACGGACCCTACCTTTGACAATGCTAGCAATCTTAGAGAGAGAACGAGAGAACGCGAAGAAACACACCGGAAAGGGTGGAAACCGACGTTAACGTTACGACAAACTAGTGTAAACATCAGACAACTACAAATACAGAGGCTAAATTATCATCAACATCAACTTACTAATTAGATTATCCTAACAATTACAAATAAAATTATCACAAAACTACAACCTTATTACAACTTGTACGTTACTGACACATTGGACCTATATGTAACTTAGAGATAATTCTCGACACGGATGAAACATTGCCAACTTAGCACGCGTGGAAAGAAAACCAACACCTTACGGTCCAGCTACACACCATCACAGCATAGTATAGCTCCAGACAGGGGCGTAGCTAGAGCGAGATGGAGGGGGGGTGCCACTTGTTTAATTTATCTGCTTTATATCAAGTTTAAGCTAATGCGGGTGTCTAAATTTGTATTGAGGTGGTGCACACATGGTGAAAATAGGTCAAGTATAGCCACAAAATTTTCTTGACCGGGTTCTTGGGCACCCCTCTCAAACACTCTAGCTCCGCCCTTGGCTCCAGAGCGACTTAGTACTAGGGTTGAAACTGGTTCGGATAGTTTCCGTCCGTCCGGACCATTTTTCGGATTTGGATAGTTTCGGTCGGAACTATCCGGAAATTCTCGGATTCGGAAACGTATTCAGATTTTTTTTCTCGGAAATGAAAATGAATACAGTAAGGGTACTATCCATCGGAATCAAAAAACGGTCGGAAACTATCCGGAATTTTTTTCGGATATCCACAGACATTGAGCAAATTTTAGAAAAAATACGTATATATACATAACTTTTTCATACGGAATCAGATGAAGACAAACTTTATATCAACATTGTAGAGCTCGATGAGATCTACAACTTTCTTATTGACTATTTTATTATTTGGGGTCATTTAAGGGTCTAAATATTCATTATAATATACCTTATTAATTTTTACAAAATCTCAGATCTACAATTCAAACGACATCTGATAGAGATGTGTTCCATATCAAAGTTGTAGAGCTCAACGGGATCTACCACTTTGTAGTCTATAACATTTGTATTTGAAAGCATTTAAAGTATAAAACAAACATTACAAGTTTTGAAGATGTGAAATAAAATAAATAACATCTCCAATTTATACAATGGTAAGAAATTAAATTATACATCTAGTAAAAGGTCTCGGGAATAGAAAATGATAATCATATTTGCATACGGATCTCTTAGAGGAACAACCATGAAAATCGATTTTCACATATGGTTGTGGGACCGTCTACAAAATTGACGATATAAATGTTGGAGATGTTGAACTAAAATAATAAGCAATATCTCTTCCTCGATCAAGTAACTCAATTTGAGGGGTTTTTTATATACCGGTAAATATTCGCTACCGTATTCGTTCCGTCTCGTATTCGCTCCGTATCTGTATTCGATAATATTCGATTTCATTTCTGTATCCGAGTTTTCGATTCCGATTCCGATTTCGAAAAAAATATGAAAACGAATATGATAAAGCTAATTTCCGATCCGTTTTCATCCCTACTTAGTACGTCCTGTCATAACTCATAACCCAGTCAAGTCGGCTGAGGTGGGCACTGCACACATTGTTTCCAGCCCTTTCCCGCTAATTGATCTGTAATACGAATCAAACTGCTAACAAGATTATCGTTAGATTATTTTAAATTTTATTATATTTATTAGATGCCTCATAAGTAATCTACCTTACCATATGATGTGAAGAATATCTGATATTATTCTGCATAGGAAGGGAGGGGGGAGGTGGTTCTAATTGGAGGCAAACCATGCATGTCGATTTCCTCATCTCGGGTGATGAGATGTTAATCAACATGGCATGCTGTGAGACCACCACACAATAAATGCGATGATGTTGAGTGTTGATGTGTCTCACCATTTCAGTGTGCCAAAAGACATATGTATGACATGTGGGTCTACTGTATCCGTAAGATAAGAGTTGTAACCGAATTGTAGATTTATGATAATTTTTTTCGTAATGGTTGTAACAATCTAAAATATGTCGCTAATGTTGTACTAATTAAGTTGATAGTTTAGTCAATAAAATGGTAGTTCTCTCAAATTTACTTGAAAGACTAAGGTTGCAGACTTGCAGTTGCTTCATTAGTTTCACAATGAAATATCTTATATCCCTATTTAGAATAAACAATTAATGTACTAGGTATGCAGCTAGCTAGAACTGGTTAGACTTAGACTGTGTTTAGTTCACACCAAAATTTAAAGTTTGGTTGAAATTGAAACGATGTGACTCAAAAGTTGAAAGTTTGTGTGTGTAGAAAAGTTTTGATGTGATAGAAAAGTTGGAAGTTTGAAGAATTATTTTGGAACTAAACACGGCGTTAGCCAGTACAATTTTTCTCTGTTTGCCATTCAATATATCTTGACAAATCTGAGATCATTATTAATCAACCACTAGAAAATTGAAGTGCTATATATGTATCTAGGTTACAATCAGCAACTTCATGTCACGCGAGCTTAATTTTGCGCTTTTCTTTAAATGGGACGGTATTCCATTTTTATGTAAATGATGAATTGAAGTACAGGAGACAGATTGACCCTATGAAAGAACGCAAACTAGTGTGTGATTAATGATGATGCTACACAAACATGGAAGCTGTCACTAACTCTTCCTAGCTCCAAAAAATGGTAAACAGAAGTACAAGTGACACGACATTACTGGTCTGGTAGTATGAGAGTATCATTTTGCTATACACCTATGGGAGGGAAAATTGCCATCATACATCTCTTCAAACAATTACACACAATAATGTGCACTACTGAAAAACTGATCTTTGCTCGGTCGTCCCAAAAACCACAGTAGTCCCGGTTATGAAAAGAACCGGGACTAAAGATGATCTCTTTAGTCCCGGTTTAAAACCCCATAGCCATTCTACGATCTTTAGTCCCGATTGGTAACACCAACCTGGACTAAAGATGATCTTTAGTCCGGTTGGTGTCACAAACCGGAACTAAAGATCACCACTTTAGTCCCGGTTGGTATTACTAACCGGGACTAAAGATCTCCTAGATCTTTACTCCCAGTTGGTATTACCAACCGGGACTAAAATCACGCGTAGTATATAGTCCCTATTCTTTATCATCTCCCCCACAACCGGCCTCTCCTCTCCTCAGATCCATCTCCCTCTCCTCCTCCCCTTCCTCCTCCCATCCAGGCTCTCTCCTCCCCCTCCTCCCTTCCGATCCGATGCCCAGCGAGCGTCGCCTCCTCCCCCTCCTCCCTTCCCGCACGCGTCAGGCGGGGCCACACGTGGTAGGCGGCCGGCGGGGCTGCGCCCGGCGAGTAGCAAGCAGCGGCAGGCGGCGCTACCCGCATTCATTCTTTTTTTCTTTTTTTTTTTACAATTTGTGATTCACTGAGATGTATAATTTTGTGATTTGTTGTATGGATCTGATATGTATAATATGTGATGTATTTGGTTTGTGTGTATTTTTTTTAAGATTTGTGATGTATTTGATTTTTGTGTACAAGTAACTTAAGATTTGTGATGTGAATGTTTTAGGATGTTACTTTGATTTGGGGTTTGATTTGGGAATATGCATCCCACTCGATTTGGGAGAAAATACAGGGATTAAACTCTGGCTAAAAAATAATGAAAAAAAAGGAGACATAATGGGACTGCCGCTACCCTCCGTTACCAACCGGTTGGATAACTGGGACTAAAGGGGGTTACAAACCGAGAGTACAGAGGGTTTCTCCACCAGTGGTGCATTCGTAAAAAACTAATCAAATGTCTACTAATTTGCTACTGATAAAACAACAATGAATCATACATGTAGTCTAGTATTCACTACTACGGAATTATTAAACTAATAAAAAATAATAATTGCACTGGTTTTTGGGTCAAGCCTGTCTCTCAACTTGTATTGAATCGATGATGTGAGAATACAAATAAGAGCATCATCAAGAGATTACGAATAATCTTTCCTAAACGGAAGATAGGAAGTAAAGAAACTGATCTCTCTAAGAAAGCCTAAATTTTATCCTAAAAATTAAAAGTGGACCATTTTGTTAAATTACCAATATTTTTTTTCCTCCAAGCGCGTGGTCCTCCTGGCGTGCGAGAAACAGATTGGGAGTAGGAGGGAAACATACGTTCTCACTCAAATTGATGGAGTGAGAAATACGGAGAAGGGAACTCCAGTTTTGAAAATAATATAAGTACTCCATCTATCCCTAAATATAATGAATTTTGGTTAGATATGACTTATCCTATGATTATGTCCAGATTTGTTGTACTAAAATATATAATATCCAACTAAAATGCTGCTCTAAGAGAGCAAGTTCAATAGCTAAAGCAAATTGAACGAAGTCGTCGTTGCTCCCCTCACAGATATGCATGTGCCCTTGCCATGCACGCATGCATGCCATCAAATTAAAGGCGGCTGCATTCTATTGCTATATGCTACCACAGGGTACTTACTACTTACGTACCCCCCGACACGATCATTACGGCTTTGATTCGTTTCGATCGATCGATCAGCAACACCGGCCGCGGCCGGTAGTCTCGCTCATACTGTAGTCATGTGGTCACCATTGCATGCCGTCCGATCGATTGATCGATCCATCGATGCCGTGCATGCGACGTGCTAACGCTTGCGCAGCCCAGCGCACTCGATCATAAGAGCCATGCAGCTCTGCTGCTTGCTGCCTGCATGCATGCATGGGTGTACCAATTACTAATTAAACGCAGATGCTCTCGCTTTCTGGCTGATCTGATGCCCACTAAAATAAGCTGGCTTTGCTGCTTTAGAGGGCAAACAGTGAACTTGCCATCCTGATAATGATGATGCATGTCATGTGATGAGTGCCTGCGTCACTACTGAAAAACTGATTTTTTGCTGGATCATGCAAAATCTATACTAGTCTTGGTTCAACTAAAAACCGAAACTAAAGAATATCTTTAGTCCCGGTTTAAAATTTTACGATCTTTATCAACCGGAACTAAATATCATTTTTAGTCTCGGTTCAAAATAGGTCAGACGTCCCACTATTTTTATTCCCGGTTGGTATCAATCGGGACTAAAAGATGAATGCACCGTATATAATCCCTCGCACTTTTCCTCACCTCCTCTCCACAAACTCCTCCTCATCTGTAACTACCTTTCCTTCTCTTTATCCTCTCTATCTTATCTCTATCCTCTCATCCTCTTTTTTTTTTCCAGCATCCTCTCCTTTTTTTCCAGCAGCGAGGAGCCGCGCTGGGCGGCGGAGGCCAATGCGGCGCTAGGCGGGGAGCAGCGCCGGGCGGCGGCGGGCTACACGGATGCGAATTTGTGAATTTGTTTCCTGTGAATTTTTTATCTGTGATGTGAATTTGTTCATACTATGGATCTGTGAATTTGTGATGCCAATTTAAGTATGTACATTCGATCTGTGAATTTGTGGATGATTTTATGATGTTTTGTGAATGGGGATGATTTTGTGGTTGAGATCGGTTTGAAATCAATATAAGTAGCAAAAAAAATTATTAAAAATAAAAGAGAAAAGACTACAGATGGGAACTTCAGCCACGTGGCGCTCTGGTCTTTAGTTCTAGTTATTTCAACCAGGACTAAAGATACCCATCTTTACTCTCGGATTCACGGTCCCGGTTATATAATCGAGACTAAAGGGGGTTACAATCCGTAAGTGAATACCCTTTCTTCAGCATTGAGTGGCAGTGCAGGAGCCATCGGTCAAAGGGATGACGAACTTAGTTGGATTTTTTTTCTCCGTAAAGTAACCCACTAATCAACCACCCAGATGTAAGAATAATAAGAATCTTAATCCCATTTGGTAGATCTCCCGAGCATTATTCTTCCGCGTGATTTCAAATGTGTCTGTTTCTAAACCGACACCGATGATTCATCTCTATCAGCGTCGCTTGTGTGATGCTGGGGTTGGGAATCCGGCACATCTACGTGGAGTTCCCAATCAGCACCCATGAGAAATGTTTTTGTGCTAGTGTGTCAGGATTGAAGACGTGTTTAGCTAGCAGCTAACGTGGATTGGCTATATATAAATTGGGGGGAAACCACGGAAATTGATTGCAATCTCTCGAGAATCAATGGATCCTCATATAACCTTAATTTTCTCTTAAATACAATGCAAATGATCCTGAAATATTCAGGAAAGCATTTAGAAATTAGTGCATCGAGATATATTGATCCTCTCAATCGATTCTTAGGCCGCGCGCGTTCGAGTGATGGTTTGGAACCATCTCTTCGGAACGAAAACGAAATATCTCATTAGCGCATGATAAAATAAGTACTAAATTAAAATAAATTAAAATAAATTTTTAAAATAAACTTTTCTATATAAAATTTTTGAAAAAAAAGTTTCGTTTAAGGATTGAGAAAGCGTGTTTACGAGAAACGAGAGAGTAGAAGATGGAAATAGGTATTTTCCGAACACAAACCTAAAAGAGTTTCGCAAATATATGAGAGTGGGTGTACAATCTCAACCGGATTTTGTTTCTCTCTATTTTGGTTGTAGCTCAAGAGTTGTGCATTTAGGGCCGGTGTCTGTAGAAACTCTCATTTTTTTTTCATCTTAATGCAACGAGGTTTTGCGTTTCCAAGGTAAAAAGTACTATGTAAGAAATAGTCTTTTCGTTCCAAAATATTATTAGTATTTCTAACTTATTATATATCTGGACAGGGAAGTAATTAAGTGAGTTCGATGGAGCTTTAGGTATACAAGGGAGCTCAGGAAGTACTCTTAACAAACATTGGCTAATAAGTTGCAGATATCCCTGACTAATAATTACTCTTACTTAATTACTATTTCCCAGTATTAGAACAAATTTCGTACCTTGACAGTACGTCGAGCCCTCCATGCTTGGTTCGACGACCAAAGGGGATCGGAAAAGGGAACAGGAAACACTCAAACACACGTAAAATGGCTGAAACAACATGTGGCACGGCACACCACAGCGGACGTGCCATGCAACGAGACACAGGCAGGCCGGCCGGGGTACAGATCGACAGAATGGCCCGTTTTGCCCGCGCTCTAACGACCGACGACCAACTGATATATCAACGGATCGAAGTGCGCATCGATCTACTGGGGCGAAGCGAAGCGACAAGCGGCGAAGGCGCGCGCGTGGAAAGCTATAGCAGAGCGCAGAGCGGTGAACTCGCGGTGTCGCCGGGACGCGAAGGCACCACCCTCCCTGTCACCACGCACGGCCCTAGCTCCATCGATCCTCGATCGATCACGACGTGGTCCGCGGTATTATCTCCCGCAGCGGCAGGCGCCGGCCGCGCTCGATCGCGGACAGGCCGGGGGCGGGCCTGGAGGTGCACGGCGCATGTCGGCATGCATGCCTGACGCAGCTAGCTCCCGCACTAAACTAGCTAGCTAGGAAGAGAACGAAAGACGATGGATATATAGATCCAGGGATGGATATGTGTCGTCGCGCACCGAATCTTTCTTAAGGCTGACTGCTGGCTGCTGGCGCTGGCGCTGGCGCGCTGCTGTGTTTTAAGGATGATTGCTGTTCACCAATTAATGTTGCTCGCTGCCGCAAGCCCGGCGCGATGTCCGGCTTCTGTCCCCTCTCTTGTACGCTAGTTGCATCAGCATCAATACCGCCAGGCGCCAGCATGTGGGTTCCGGTTCCGCCAGGCGTTTGCTGCTGCACGGATAGGTGTGGGTTAATTTGTGATTTTGACCCACCAGGTAATATATAGGTTGAGTTTGATAAGATACTACCCTACCGAAATTTTGTTATTAGTGCTACCAAAACATGCCAATGGTTAATTTGGTCCTTATTGTTATATAGTTGGATTTAGTCATACCTCGATAATTGATGATGAGTAAGCACGACTTAAAAGGTAGGGTTTCTCACCTATCAGACCGGTCTTTTGGGTTGTATAAACCCATAACCTAAAGTCGTGGTTTCAATTGGATCTGTGGTGGAGCAGGTCCACCGTGACCTTGGTGGTTCATGGTTGGTGCCTTGGTGGCCGGCCGGGCTACGCACTAGTATAAATTTTGTAAAAGTTGTCAAATATTTGCGTCGGTTACCCTACAAATTATCAGTTGCATGAATAAACTCAATTTTGTTAATGAGATACAAAATCAACAAATCACAAAGGGAAAACACTATTCTTTTTTTTATTTCTCCTATGTTTCTCATTTTTATATCTCACAAATGAAGTTGAGTTTATCCTTGCAACTTTACATGGTTGTCTAATACTACATTAGCTATTTGTGAGATTTTTTCCCAAAATTTTTAAAAACTTTTATATAGTTGTTTGAGATATAAAATTGAGAAACAGAAGATAAACTTCCTCTATGATTTGAAAAATTCTACATGACTAGCTACCACATAATTTCTAAAAAAATGTTAAGGCCTTGTTACTTCAGTTCTAGGCATATGATTTTCTTGGCTCCACCACTGAAACTATCACATAAATTTTGGGAGAGGGTGGCAGTGGGGTTATTGAGGGAACATTCGCGGCTGGGATTATTATTAGATGGGAATCTTATCATCCCATTCGTAGTTAACACAACATCCCTACAATCAATTTCCCTACCAACTAGGAATCCCCCTCTTTTCCTATATGTCGCCCTTTCTTCCTCTACATGATTCTAGGCGCCTCTAGCTAGATTTGCCCCCAGTGGCCTTCCCCACCACTAACCTCCGATGACGAGCTCTATTCAAATTTTATCTGTAGACCTATCTTTCATTTGACATTGCACATGCTTTTTCATGTGCTGATGACACACATGTTTTCATTGCCACCATGACCGCCCCATTGGCATCTACAAATCGTGATTGTGGCATTAACATGTGGCCCCTACATCACCCATCCTAGTAGTTGGTTGCAACAGCTAAAGCCAATGCCCCTAATCTAGTTTGACTTTGAGTTTTTATATATAAAATTTTTTTTATGGCACACGGTTCCAACGGTTCCAACATTATTTGGTAATACACTCTCTGTCCTACAATAAGTTCATTTATCCTTCCTCCTATTTATTCCAAAATAAATTCATTTTTGAGTAATTGTTGTATCAAAGTTTGTGAAAGTATGGAATAAATGTATTGCAAGTAGATAAAGTGAGGAATAATGGCATTGAAATTTGATAAAGTCGGGGCATTATAGTCTCTTGGGTTTGGTATTGATATACATGAGATGAGTAAAATAAACTTATTTTGGGATGGCGGGAGTATTAGATAAGCGTTTTATCACAATGAGAGGTGCTTGTATTATGTGTTGCAGTTATTTTCCCTAGTAAATTTTAAAACTTAATGGAGTACTCCCTCCAGGTTGAAAATACTTATCGTTTTGAACAAGGGTGAGGTCAAACTTTAAAATCATTGAATATGAATATGAATAATTTCTAAAATATTTGCCGTAGAAGTATGGAGACCATATGTATAGATTAGTCTTAAAAAGCACTTCAAATAACCCGTGTATTTGTTGATTATTTTATTTATACTATAATAGAAAATAACGATCAAAACTGCTTTTAAAAAACCGTGTCCTTGTCTAAAATATTAGACAAAATTTGCTACAGGGCATCGAAAAAACGTGTAATTAACTCGTGGACACCACAAGAACGAGAATTTGCTGATGGGCATCACAAAAAATGTGTAATTAGCTCTTGGACACTCGAGGCCTTATTTTATTGTTTTCTGTGGTGATCCGGACAACATTCCATCCCACAGAAGCCGTCGCGTAACCCCACCCCCCTCCACCGGCCATTGCTATTGTTTGCCTTCTACGTTCACTGACCCCGTACGCATGGTTCACCAACTGGAAAAGAAAAAAGAAAGAAAACAAAGCTCTGCAGACAAGATGAGAGGAATGAGAGATTGCAATGGAGAAGAGGACGAGAATTGGTGCCTGTTTTTTTGGTTGATTTGAATCGAGATGAATCGATTTGAACCATACATATACAAAATTGGAAATTTGATTAAGAAGAGGAGGAGAAGAATCGAATCTCTTCCTGGACATGGCGCGCACCAGCGCACACACCGCCGCGGCGCCACCCCCGGCGTCCGCGACCACCGCGTCGTGCCCGCCCTCCGTCCGGCACAGCCGCTCCACCGCGGCCAGCGCGCGCTCCGGCTCCCCTACGCCGCCTCGCTCCGCGACGCGACGCGCGAACACCGCCGCGGCTCCGGCGGCAACAGCGCGGGGGTGGTTCTCCTTAGCAAGGTAGAGCATGAAAATGCCACGGATCCCGATGCGGATGGTGCGCACGTGGGCCTTCTCCTCGAGAAGTGCAACGAGGCCCTCCTGCCCCTCCATGACCCCCTCTACCGCGCCTAGCACCGCCCTAGCATCTGCCCCGGACACCACCGCCGCGGCTTAACGCCAGCCAAGCCACCCCTACGGTCCCCAAATCTAAGGGCAAACTTGTCTTTATTTAGTGTTTCTCTCTTTAAATACACGAGAAATAATAAAATAAGGTCGCGAGTGTTCAGGAGCTAATTACATGTTTTTTTGATACCCGACAGCAAATTCTTGTTCTTGCGGTGTCCACGAGCTAATTACACGTTTTTTCGATGTCCTATAGCAAATTTTACCAAAATATCAAGTACTATCAATCTAGAGGGAGTATTTTGTATCCGTGTGAATCCATATTTCACTTGTCATAACTTTAATTGTACAACCTTATTGGAGTATGAGAGCATAAGTGTACTCCCTTGCATGCCCCGAAAGAAAAAAAAAATGTATAGTTGACTCTCTAGACATCACTACACACAATGGAAAAATCATAGAAAAATTTCCATGCTGATTACCAGGCCATGCATGTCTTGTGCTCATTGTAGTCAAAATGCACGTCCTACAACTAAACATTTTGAGGGCGAAGAAGAGGAAACAAGGAATCGAGAAATTATTGCTGCTAGTTCCAAGGGGTAGAAATAAAATCCCAAAATATAGTGTGAAAGGGTAGTATCGATAAAACACGCAGAATAAATATATATTTAAACATAAACTTCATAATGCATACTACTCCATCTATCCATACTAAAATATAAGAAATCCTTGATGTATCCGAAGTTACACTATTCTAACTTTGACCAACAATTTTGAAAGAGAATTAATATCCACCTCACCAAACAAGTAAATTATGAAACAATATTCGATAATGGATCTAACAATGCACATTTGACATCGTAAATATTTTTATTCGTTTCTAAAATTTTGGTAAAATTTAAAACAAAATGATTTAAAACTAATATTAGATAAATTTTTTTCAAGAGGGATGGATTAGTAATTCATAGTAACAATGATAATATATACGCACAGGACCACCATATTAGCAGGAATCCGCACTACCACAGAACACGTGAATAGTGCCGGTTAGGAAACCCCTTTCCGTGTCGGTTTTTCCAACCGACACTATGGAGGCAGCATTGCAGAGTAAACCAGCACCAATCCCATTTTAAAACAGTCACCTTTGATACCACTTGTGAACCAAAAAAAAAAGGCTCGATGCATCGGCTCAAATCGAGCCGATGCATCAAGCTCATCCACCCCGCATCACGGGACTCCAAATCAATCACAATCCCCAATCCCCAATCAAACAACATCACAGAACAAGAAACATTGAAGAACATCACAGAAATCATTTCACTAACATTGGAGGCATCACGGAAATCATCACAGAAAGCCACCACTGCCTCTCGTCCAGCCGTCGCATCCCCCTCCCTTCCGCGGCCGCCGTTGGGTTGCCCCTCCTCGGATCTGGCGGAGGGGAGGGCACGGTCGCCACTGCCGCTTCCGTCGGCCAGCCACCGGCCGTGGACAACGAGAGAGAGTCGAGAGGGGAGGGCGCCACCGCCAGGCCGCCGCCGCCTCTCATCCCGCCGCTGCATCCCCCCTCCCCTCCGCCGCCGCATGCCGCCTCCCGTTGTTGCCGCCGATGGGCCGGCCCTCCCCGGATCTAGCGGAGGGGAGGGCGCGGCCGCCGCCACCGCCTCCGTTGGCCGGGAGAGGAGAAAGAGAAGAGAAGAGAAGAGAGCGGAGAGAACGAGAGGAGACGAGCGGAGAGAACGATAGAGAGACTGATAGGAGACGAGCGCTACGAACCTTATCTCCTCGAAGCTTCGTGGTGAGGCCCGCCGGCTCGGCTCAATTCGTAAGTGCTGGTTTATTATAGGTGCCGGTTTTAAATATTAAAGGTTCTGATTTTTTTAATAACCAATAGGTGTCGGTTTTTATTTATAACCGATATCTATAATTACTTAAAGGTGCCAGTTTTTTGCGATTTCAACTCGCGGAGGTGGGAAAAGGCCTATGGCAACCGGTTTTAGCACTATCAGCACCTATAATGACGATATCTATTTGATGTTTTGTAGTAGTGCTGTGACCAGGAAACCATATTTGCTTTGGTTTTAGCATTTTGGAGTTGCCATCAATACTAGCTCTTAGATGCGACCTAGTTTATCTAGATTTTTCTCCAATGAATGCAAATTATCCTAAATACCCGCAGTGAAAACTTTTCAGTAGGTACGATCTTAATTAATTTATAGCTAGTCGTCCTACATTCACTGTAAGCCTGTAACGTACGTGCAGTGAAAACTTTTCAGTAGGGATCGACGACACATGAACCTTAACCACTGTAGCTTGAATCCATTGGCCCATTGGAGCTCGGCACACTCGCACTCGCTCTGACTAGTATACTTTGCATCCGCCGGCGTGGCGCGTGATCTTGGTAGCAAGCCACGCCTAGCTAGCCAAGCTCTTGCATGTGTCGAGCCGTAACGTGCCCTGCCCCGGCGTACGTACTCTCATGGGCCATGGATCCCGTATACAAACTTAAGCTGGTGAGGCTGACCACACACGCATAAACAGTCACGTATAGCTACTCTAGGCGGCAGCTTGTGGTGCGCGCCTTTCCCCCTTGCCACTGTGCTCATTATGTTTGTGTACGACTGAGCTTGCACAGAAACATATGGGCATCGATCCCATTTGATGTGCGTGCGTGCTGCCTTTATTATTCTCTCCTCTCCTCTCTCTCTGATCATCTACCGCATCCATCCCTAGCTATACTTGCATCGATGAGAGAGAGAGAGAGGAAGCAAGCTGCCTCGGTACTCGGGAAAGAAGGGTCTCTTCTTCAGCTACCACTGCTTGCAAGGTGATCGACCGATCGATCATCTATCGATAGGCCAGCATGCAGCAGCAGCAGTGCAGCAGTGTGTGGCAGCAGCTAGCCCCCTCCACAGATTCCCTTGGCAAGCAATGACACAAAACCTTTGCAAAGCGGCCGCGGCCAGCGAGCCATTGCGCGCACGCACACTCACGCACACACAATGACACAAAACCTTTGCAAAATTACACGGGAAATGGTCCTCACCGAGAGCTTTTGGCATCTCGCTTCGCTTTACCCGCGACGACGCAGCCTGTGCCGGCCGAGACTCATGTCACTCCTATCCCTGTCTTTTTCCCGCGCTGCTTTTGATTGTTGCTAGTGCATGCATATGCGCTGCTACTACTACTACCTCCTCATCATGCATGCGTCGTTGGATTTGTTTTTTGGCGCCTATCAACGCATCACAGTTGTAAAGGACCAGGGTATAGAGAGATAGCTAAGCTAGAGAGGCATGCAAAAGCTTTAGCTAAACCCATCAGCGCCGTGTACCTGGACCATGCAAAGCATACAATAGCTTTTCCTACCACTGTTGTCTCCCTCTCCCACACCCCCCTGTTGGCTATAGCTAGCTGTTGTGTCTGTGTCACTCACTCACTGTGTGGATCAGCATGTTGATGTGTATATACTACTACTACTACAACTACTACTACGTAACAGTCCACTGATGTGGCTAGATGAATTGCATTTGCCGACAGATTTGCGTGCGTGGATTTACGTTTCTTTTTAGTACGTGGTTTGTGAATCTGGTAGGATTGATTGCGCCGGAAATAGACAATTCATAGCAAAGGTAGTAGCTTTATTTACAAGTGAGAGCACAGACCGGCCCATCCCTCTTTCAGATCAATATGGAGGCAAAGGACATATAATGCCATCGAACTTCAATTTGAGTAATCTGATTGGCATGGAAGAAATAAATAAAGTTAGTCGCATATGCATATATGTCAAATCGGTCGACATCGTGGCTTGTTAACAAAAGCTAGTAATCCAGGAGAAAATGGATATTGTTGTATATCCATAGGTAGAGAACTTTACATGGGCAATATATTCAAGAGGGGTTATTATAGCTCCATCTAGTAAAAAAACATGTTGTTGCGTATGAATTGTCCGTGCAACTATAAATTAAGGGGTACACTTGCTAAATGATTATTAAAAATTCCGACATATATGATCGATACTGGTACAAAAGGATATAAAACAGTCCTAATAGGACATGATCACCTAATTAAGTAACATGGCAAGGCATCAAAACCTACTCAGACAAAGTTATTAAGAGATACTAGTGTATACCAGTTTTATGTATTTCGTACCAGTTCTATGGAATTTTAGGTAAATATAGAAACACTACTACGAAACAAGCCATCTTTGTCGCCCCATTAGTGTCGGTTAGCTAAAACCCAACACTGATATGTAGGAGTTTTCCTATCCCCTACTACTAGAAAAATTGTTTTCCGGGAGGCCAAAAATAGTTTTTCCTAGACGGGAGAAAGGACCGTCTGTACGCAAAGGCATGTGAAAATCATTTTTGCAGGCGGCATCTTCATCTTCACAGGCGGTAGATTCACTCGCCTGCGAAAATCATTTCAGCGAACAAAGAAAAGATCCACACCACCCCTACCCGCCGGCAACGCCGCCGGCCTCCCCCTCTGGCTGGCGGCTCTTCTCCTCCGTCCGCCGCCACTGCTCGAGGGGAGCGTCCCCTCTTTCATCCAGATCTGGGAGGGGAGGGGCCGACGCTGTTTGCAGTAGTTGTCGTCGTCGGCTCCTCCTCTTAAGTGGTCCCTGAAAAAAATTGATTTTTGCGAGAGAGGTTAAATTTGGAGGCTCTTTAGCTATTATTCACAAACGATTAAAAGGGTTTTTTTTGTCCGCCTGGAAAAATAAATGGCTAACATCGGTAAAAATCATTTTTCTAGCATTGCCCTGAACCCATGCGCACCATGAGAGAGAAAAAACCCGACACTGATGTGTGGTCATCAGTGCCGATAATTTAAATAAACCGGCACTGATGTATTTACAGTACATTAGTATCAGGTTTTTTTAATAACCCAACACTAGTATAAGGTCATCTGTGCTGGTTATTCATGTAACCGGTACTGAAACAACTGGCCAAGCCGAGCTATAAGCGAGTCAGAAAATAAAAACAACAGATAAAATCAACCATACGTTCTGAGCCGATCCTACCCATAGAGTCTAAATCGATCCAATCCATCCACCCTCACGCTCCATCCCTTGCCCGCCGGATCCAAGATGTTCTTGATTTGTGATTTGATTGTTCTCATCTTTGGCCTGTGGATGTGGAGTTCTTGTTCCTATTCTCTAATCGTGGATGTGAATTTGTGGCCAATATGGATGTGATTTGGACATTTGGTGGCGTGTGATTCCTCTCCGCCTCCTCTGGAGAAGAGTCGCAGCCTGGTGCACGGCAGCGGTGGTGGCCACCGCCCTCCTCAAGGCGTCACAGCGGAGGCGGCCTCCTCACGGTGCACGGCAGGGCAGTGGCACCCTCAGCCCTCCTCATGGCGCCACGGTTGCGGTGCCCTCCCGTCGGTGGCGCCGCCATCCTCATGTACGGTGCACAACGGCAGTGTCGCTCCCTCCCATCAGCAGTGGCAGCTTCCCCATGGCGGCAGTGCTCCCCTTCTCCAACCTCTTGTACACCTCCAGCATCCGTCCAACCCTCATATGATGTGCATCACCTGCATCATCCCATTATTGGACGGCCAGATCTAGCCACCACAACTCGGGGCAGCTAGATCCGGTCGCCATGAGTAACGGTATCCCTCTGCTTCCGATGAGAAGTGGCACCGGCGTGGCCTTGAAGCACCAGCTCGAATCGAACAGATGCATCGAGTCAGCTTTTTTTCATTTTTGAACTTCAAAGGTGCCAGTTCCTAAACCAACACATTTGATTATCCTCGTTGGTGGCGTCTACCGGGCACCGGTTGGGAAATCCAGCACTAATAGAGATTTTCGCAGTAGTGCCAACCAGCACTCATGACATATTTTGTAGTAGTGAAAGACCGTGAGGTCAGGATATGCCAGATCCTTCCATGTTCATCTATAAGCTGATATCCAGGAGCTTGTCGATCAGACCTCAACCCTAGAGAAATCGTCAAGAGATGTACTTTAGCCGTAGCCAGCCATACCCTATTCATCCATGCACGTACCACATAGGTAGTACTGTTCCCGTACATATAAGAATGCAGACAAACCCAATGGAATCACCCTAAAGGGATCTTGAACTTGTATAAAATCTCTCTATGTGTATATGAGGATTTACGAATTCTTGCTATTACATACAAATGATCCTAGCTGGTATGGTAAAAACACTAGCTGCGAAGATAATTGATGTTCAAACACTGTAATGTTTGGCATGAAACATCTCATGACTAAAATGATGTTTTCCGTGATCGGCCGGAGGGAGCACTGTTTTCTGATGCGGGTGTGCAATTTCCTTCTATGCCGTAGGGTTCCGTTTAATTTCCTCAAATATGGATATGATCTATTCTGGAGTTTGGACTGCACTACAGTCAACATCCATGCATGTGACTCTAACATTAGGCGTTTTCGTCCCATCCTTTTAATTTTTTGTATTTTGATAAAAGCAGCTTTGTTAATTACAATATTGGGTAGTGCTATAATTAAATCATACATATGCAAAGACTGGGTCATAGACTCATAGTACTCCAACAGTAGAATAGCCATAAATGGGTCATCAGTTGTAAAACACCGATTCTCTCTCCTGGCAAAAGAGAGTAAAAAAAAAAAAGACAAATCCTAAGTTTCCGTGTCCAACGTTTGACTGTCCGTCTTATTTAAAAAAATTATAAACAAAATTAAAAAGATAAGTCACGTATAAAGTATTAATCATATTTTATCATCTAACAATAATAAAAATACTAATTATAAAAAAATTTCATATAAGACGGACAGTTAAATGTTAGATACGGAAACCTAGGTTTTTTTTTTTTTTAAGTACAGAGGGAGTAAAGCTCACCTTAACTTTAATTTGATACTGCCATGCCATAAGCTGCATATATAATTGCCCGTCTGACACCGTACGTGTATCTTCATATGCATGCATTTAGCTTTGTGTACCTAGCTTGGGCTAGAATCATATGCATATGTACACACTAGTACACGCAGATGACACGCAGAAGCGCATGCAGAGCTCCAAGTACCAAGTACCAACCTGCAGTCCAAGGAACAAAACTACGTGGTGGGCAACCAGATGTATAAATTAAAGATCAAAAGCGAGACGAAAAAGGTAGGATCATAATAATCAAACAGTGCAGATCTCTGTACAGGCAATTAAGGTTCATTATGAATGTGACGACACTGTGCCCCTCCCTGCTACCAGGCAATATATGGGGTTGTTTGAATTATTAACCCTATCAAAATCTAATAATACCAAGATTATGATAAGATAAAAACCAAGCACTTCATCTCACATTGGCACAATTTTAGCACTAATATAATTAAGGCCAAACAACAACAATGACACATATCATCTATCCTAACAAAATTTGATAATGCCATAGGGAAGCTAATTAACCAAAATAATCATATATAGATAAAAAATCAGACCTGATCGTCTATAGCGTTATCATACTTAACTTCAGACTTGTTTGGAAAAGTTTAAAATCATGAGAAGCAGTTAGTTGGAAGTTAGTTTCTGAGAATCTGGAAAGACTGGGTTTCCCAGCTTTTGACTTATAGTTCATTTTCTAGCTTCTATAACTATATGTTTTCAGAATCTGTGTACGAGTATGGGTTGTTTGGGGAACTCAAGATTTTGAGACAAAAGCTGCAGTAGTTAGAAACTCCCCAGGCCCCAAACATGACCTTCATAGGGGTATAAATATAGCTGTTGACCTTCATCTCATGAGATTTTGTATACCCCGTTCTTTTTTAACGGCATCATATATTGTTACCACGAATTATTTGCTCCGGCTCTAAAAATATTTTCTCATAGTTTATTTCTACCACATTGCTTATATCATTTGCTCTAAGCATTTGATAAGTTTATATGTCTTAAAATATTTAATTTATCCCTACTAAGTATATAATCCACAACAAAATAATTCTTCGTGAAGTAATATTTTTCAAACTCATGGACTTGATTTGTATAGGGTATATTTTAATTTGAAAAGTCATGAAGATTAAATTTCAACCATTGATTTCTTATAGGCTGCGTGTGTTCCTAATTAATTATACTATATAGTTGCAAAACGAAATGTTGCACGAAAGCACTTTAAACAGAATATGAATCTATTTATATATCTTAATTTAATGCACTAATTAAATAGACATGTAATTTGACTCGTCATTAGTAAAAAAATATTAATTAAACTTAAAATTTCAGATTAAAAGACAGTAAAAATCAACGGAGGCATGTAATCGTGGTTACTGCTCCCAAACCATTTCATCGTCGTCCGTCATTGTCTATATATCTTGATTTCAAGTTTTCAACTTGTTAGTGTATGTACCCCAACATATATATACACTGATCGGTCCATCACATATATATGGTCCATGCATTGGATAGCTATAAGCCTGCACGCCTGTTTGCATGGTCTGGCTTTTCGCGGCAAGCGTGTTCTCGACGATGGCCAGCTGGTAGACGATCAAATTAAAGTGACCGATCAAGAGGACAATGAATGAAAATGAATGCCCGTTAATTCATGTGTACGACTGTACTAGTTGCCATACCCCTTCTTGTGAAAGAGCTACATAGTTGTACAATCTACTCCTACCTCCTAGTATTTGTATCTCATTCTTGCAACAGTACAACCTTGGACTCAAAGTCATAAAGAATCTGAAAGGTATAATTAACGGCCCTGACAACAGAGTTTAGGGCCAGGCAGAATACCTGCCTTCCCGACATTAATTGTACAACAGTGCTGCAAGAAGATTTGATATATATCGATCGATCGTGGAGGTGATCAATTGAAGCTGCAGAGAGAAATTAAAGCGTAATTTATTTCCCTCTAACAATCCAGCTAGCTAGGTCAACGTACACCTCGCCGGCCGGCGAAAGATGGTCGGAAATATCAGTCGTCGTCGTCGTTTGCACACCACAGGCCGATCGATCGATCGATCACCGGTGGTGGACATGAATGTGCACCAGGTTGGTCAAAAGCCATTTCTTTTCAGCAAAGCGAAATGCACAGCGCCCTAGCTCTGTCTAGCTACAGCCAGCCAGCCAGCTCTACTGAAAAAGATCCAAGGATAGATGGCAAAGCCGGCCAAAATGCCCCCACAAAGCTACACGGGGTGTGCATATGGTAGCTATGGCTAGCTATGGCCACACACACTGAGCTTTCACCGAGCAGTAGAGTGTGCTCCAAAGAGCAGACAAGGCATCAGCTAGCCCTTCCTAGAGAGACGATGTACCGATCGAGCATATGCATCCCTATCCACGGACGCTGGCGTTTGCACATCGCAATTAAGATGAATGTGGTCGGTCACCAGTTTCGATTTCATCAAAACGGGCATGACATTTAGTAGTTGTTTTTTTTTTCTGTTCAGAAGAGTACGAATGGAAGCATTAATTAACTAGTGAGCACCCGATGGCAAATCATGCATATGCATGGGATGCAGCTGTGCCTAGTTTTGTGAAAAATGAAAAGTGAATATATTGTATACATGTATATGGTTGCATATATATATAGCAATATATATGTGCAGAAATTAAGATGCGCATACACTAGGATACATACATATGCTGCCGAGTTATATATATATATATGCGTTTTCGTGATCATATATCGGTCCAATAAGGAAAACCCATCATTTCCAATCATAATCTAATCATGGTGGTACTGGCACTTTGTGACCGGCCGAGGTTACATCATGTTGTACACTGGCACTGCAAAAACTGAGGAAAAGCTTGCATGCACACATGCACGATCGAGACCAGTACTGAGTTCTATATATGTGTGTATATTTTTTGCCCAAGGCAAAATACTACTATATAAGAGTAATACATCCGTTTTTTAATAGATGACGCCGTTAACTTTTTCTCACATGTTTGACCATTCGTCTTATTCAAAATTTTTATGCAAATGTACAAGATATACATCACACTTAAAGTACTATGAGTGATAAAACAACTCATAACAAAATAAATTATAATTACATAAATTTTTTGAATAAGACGAATGGTCAAACATGTGAAAAAAGTCAACGGCGTCATTTATTTAAAAAATGGAGGGAGTATTTGCTAGTGAAGTACTCCTGCACTCTCTTCTATACTACAGTTTACGTATTATATATGCACCATTTCAATGTGAAAAACTCTTAATTACTTACTCTACTATATATATCGCTCTAGCTAGATAGTTTTAATTAATTTTTCTGCCCACATATATATATATATATTATATATATATTATATATTTTATATATATATATATATATATATATATATATATATATATATATATATATATATATGCTCCCATAAATAAACATTCTGTGCGCTAAATAATGGATCAAATAGAAGATATTGCATCCATTATTTTCTACTTCACGTTTGAAACATCAACACGTATGGTCTTGAATGCACATGTTTCATCACAACCTTTAAATTTGTTAAAATATAAATGTATGAAAGTGTTTTTATAACGAATAGCTCCTGATATTAGTTTTTTGATGCCAAATCCTAATATATTTTTATTAATTAATCATTTAAGGTTTCGAGGTTTAACTGTGTGTATTCTAGGATGATATCTATGAGAACGAGATAGTAGTCTAGAAGGAAACCTTGAAAAATCCTATGGATCCTGCAGGACCACCTATATATCTATTGATTCTTTTTCTAAAGGAAAAACTACCTCTGTTGATTTGTATAGGGTGTACTCCTCTTGTTCGTGCATTGATATTTAGGATAAGGTTTGATCTAACTTTTAAAACTTTGATCATCAACTGATCAACAATTTCTCGAATTCTTAGTGTTTTTTAAATGGTACATTCATATTTATCTTGGAAAATACTATCACAATATCTTAAACTTATTAGACTTATTCTACTATAAAATTGAAGAAAGTTTTTAAAGTTTGACTTAATCTTGTCCTATACGTCAAATGGAGAGAGTATTAAATTATGAAAAAGTCAGCAAGATTAAAGTTTGACCACTGATTGCTCTTACATTATAAAACTTAAATATTCTTAGTGGCTGTAAAACTAACATTTTGTAAAAGCACTTTGAAATATAAATCCATTGTATAATTTATACACTGAATGCACTTATATATTTTGATCGATTGTGGTTCAACTTTAAAATCTATAGTGTTTGACCTTTTGAAATTGAGATACTCCTTACAAAATTCAATGGAGGGGGTGTCTTAATTGAGTGTAATGGTTACTGATTCGATCAGAAATCTTCTTGCATTTTGAAATTCATATCACCATAGCTGTTTTTAATCCGAAGTGAAGCGTTACCAGGAGATCGATTTTGTACAAAATGGTTCAGTAGCCAACTAGGCGTGCATTTATTCACCATATATATGGCTTATGAGCATATGACAGATTTTTGAACTGCTACTCTCCTTACATTTTCCATTAAGAATATGAGAAGATTTAGATATGCATATATAGATATTGAATATACGATTATATGCTCACTAGCTGATGGAAGTAGTCATGCCAATTAATGTATGTAACTCTGTATATACATATATATACTCCTATGTTTGAACTATAATGGTTAGCACCACCACATGATGCATACGGTAATTAAGTTGCATATCTTAACGTGTACTAGCTAGTTGCCTTCAATTTCAGGTAGTAATGCATGTCAGTCCAGATGCATTCAAAAGCTATGCACTGCTATATACGTACGTACAGTCCTATTCAATACCAAAAGGCTAGCAAGGAATGTGTGTATGCTTTGAACCCACAAAAGTTCAGGTGCATATGTACCCCCAATGTGTGTAATTGATAAATCTTGTAAGAAGAGGACCATAAACATTAAAGGGCACACAAACCATACATTAATTTCATGCAAGTTTTTGCAGAACTAATGAGAGGTAATTTGATCAATCTCCAATCTCTCCAAGTCAAATACTATATCCCTGATCATATATACCCCCAATGCACCAAGTTTGGTTATATATATTAACCCCCTGTAAACAATACTGTAAAAAAGTTGAAAAAGGCGACACTATGGACACAACACTGGCACACCTTTGAGTTCAAAACCAAATGGCGGAAAAAAAGCGTTAACTAAAGAGCAGCTTTAACTTAAACCACCCTACCTGAGATCATCATGAGCTAGCTAGCCGTGTGCTTCTACTTGATGAAGAGTTTAACACTCAAGTCAAGCCCTCCTTTCTTCTTTGCCTCCTCTTTGCATTTGCTCAAACCATGCAAATTAATTAGAAAAACCTCTTGTCGAATTGTTGATGAGCCAGATCAATCGTGTGACCTAGCTAGAAGTAGTGTACTACAACACTCCGCCGCCATCATCGCCGCCGCCGCCTGATGACGAATGGAATCCAGGGAAGTTCATTGTCCAGCTGCCACCGCCGCCATTGCCGCCACCGTCGCTGCCGCCATTGCCGCCGTTGTTGTTACCCCAGACACCATCTCCTTGGCGTAGAGCCGCCATGTACTGCCTCTGCAGGCTCATCTCCAGCCCTTTGCTATCTTCCAGTTTCATTGAACCTTCCTGCCTTGACGTGGTGGCTGTAGCACTGGTCTGCCCTAACGTGAACGCCGCCGCCGCCGTTGCTCCGGTGCCTGCTGCTCGAGTAGCTTCCAGTCCCAGTTGGTACATCGGCGGCGGCGGCGGAAGCTCGAGTGCTCCTCCGAGGAACGGGAACTGATGCTGTTGTGGCTGCTGCTGCTGCTGCTGCTGCTGCACTCTCCACTGCTCGAGTGACGCGCCAATGGTGGCGCCGCCGCCGCTTGCCACCGGGAACTGGTCCGCCGTGTCCACGTGGTGGTGCATGCCGCCGAGAGGCTGGAATCCGGCGGAGAAGGTTAGCCCTAGGTTGGGCCCCGGCGGGTGCATCGCCCCCAAGAACGGGAGGTGGTGAGACATGGAGCTGAGGCCCGACGGCGGGATGATCGCGCCGGCGGCAGCGCCTCCTGGCTGCGTGGACGCCGCGGCGGACGGCATCGGGGACGCGCCACCGCCGGGCAGCTGCCTGGCCGCCGACGAGGACGGCTTGGAGGAGGAGGACGACGCGCCGGCGGCGGCGGCGGAGGAGGACTTGCCCGAGCGCTTGTTCCGGCGGCACCCGCCACCGACGGGGACGTTGCGGAGCGAGCCGCCGCGCGTCCAGTAGCGGCGGCAGGTCTTGCAGAAGTGGCGGGGCTGGGAAAGGGAGTAGTTGTTGTAGTAGCAGAACTTGGTGTTGGTGGAGTCGCAGCGCGGGCACTTGAGCGCCGGCTCCGGCTGCGGCGCCCGCGCCAGCCGCGCGCGCTCCGCCATTGAGTTCGGCCGCGCCTGCTGCGCCGCGGCCGCCGCCGCGCTGGCCGACGAGCTGCTTGTTGGCAGCCCACCGATCTCGCCCGGCGCCGCCGCAGCTGCGGTCGGCCCGACCGGCAGGTGCTGTGCATCGCCGCCGCCTACGTTCGCCGGCCTGGGCGGCTGCCCTTGCTGCAACACACACATAAACATAAGCGTAAGCAATTAAGCATATTGTTATAGATCAGAGATGAGAGAAAAGGTAGGAGAGAATATATTGACTCTGAATATTCAAGAACACTACAAGAATATCTCTCTGCAGTGTTTCTTGGTGCAAAAAAATTCTCTTGCCATGAACAAGCTGTGAATTCAGCACTAGCAAGAGAGAGTTCGATGGAGAAGAAGGGAGGGAGAAGCAATTAAGAATTTAAGATCATGCAGCAAAAGTACCTGGTTATTCCAATTAGGTGGATCTAGGTAGGCAGGCACTGAAGGGAACACCATGGAAGCCAGTTAGTGGTGAGATATATTTCCTCCCCTCCCCTCACCACCCCTAACTCCTCTAGCTTTACTTCTGCTTTGAATTCTGATCTTTTCTTTATAAATTCGCACTTTTCTTTGTTGGGGATTTGTGTATGGAAAGAGAAGAAGAAAGCAAGGCGAGAGCTGCAGGCTGCAGCAGCTAGCTGGGAGGGAAGAAATTAAACGGAGGAGAGGGGAGGTGGTGGTGTGGAGTACTCACTCTGGCTAGCTAGCTAGGAAGGAGGAGGTGGTGGAGAATCACATCCAGCAGCTGCAGGAGAGAAGACAGGAGAGAGAGAGAGAGAAACTAAGAAAGAGAAAGGGGAGGAGAAAAGCATGAATTTATCTTCTCTCCTTTTAAGCGTATGGTGGCTTTATATTTCTTGGGGTTTTTTTTTTCTCTCTGTGGGGTTGGGAAGAATGTTTGGAGAAAGATAGAGAGAGAGAGAGAGAGAGAGAGTGTGTAATTAAAGCTTGCTTAGCCTTTAAGACTGTACTCGTTTAGCATTGTGCTCAGCAGAAAAATTGAATGCAAAAAACCAGCTGGTGGAGATACAGAGGGGACTGAGATGGCAAGAAATGGCTGGATAGGTGGTGACTAGTGAGGGGTGACTGTTTTTGGTTTGTTTTCTAGCCTGAACAGAAGTTCAGATAAATATATGAAGCTAATAAGAGTTGATGCAAAAAAAAAAAAGAAGAAGCTTCAGAAACCCTAATACTGTAATACATACTCCAACTATAGCTAGCTAGCCAGCCAGTGCTTCTGGGGTAGTATTATAAAATGTTCTTCAGGTATCAAAGCCACATGTCGTTGTGAAGGAATTTCATCAGTTGTTCCGGCAGGGGAATATGCTCCCCAATACATGAAAAGGTATGCAGATAGCTATCCACTAGTCCAAAAAATTTCATTTGAAAAGAAAATATGGAGCAACAAATTCATTTGGAAACTTTCTCGTTCTTTTGTATATATATCCTTCCTGCGATAAGGAATTTTTTTTATTTCTCAACTCATATATCAAATATACATTAATTCAAAAAACTTTGTGAAGTGATGACTACCATTATATTTACACTTGTCTTTCAAATTTGTCATGGCCAATACAATATTTTTCTACTTTGTTGGGAGTACTCGAAGCATGACGCTACTGTCAGCGCAATAAATATGTGCACCTTAACATATATTTTATTATATTAACCTAAGCATTGATGGATTGAGGTCTATAGCCATGAGTTCAAGAAAAACCAAACGACTGTTTGGTTCATTGCCAAACATTGGCTAAGGTTACCGGTTACCACACACTTTGACCAAGTTATTAGCTCATATTTTGATTAATTCTTGGCCACACTTAATTATGATAAGATTAGTTCTCATTTCTCATGATTTCACATGGCATCTACTCAAAAAAGTATGGCACACTTTTTTTTTCTAGTTAAAGCGTGGCTCACTTTTTATTAGCCACAACTTAATTAGCTAAGTATGGCAAAAAAAAATATGGTAAATAGTGGCAATGTTATTATATAGCATCCAAACAGTCACTAGATCTTTTAGCGGTTAGTAACGATATTATATGAATAGACATATGGATTTTTTGGATGGAAAATGGGTCGAACCGTCCTGGGCTTAGGCTAAGCTAAGAAAAAAGTAATTAAGTTCTTTTAGGAAGAGAAAAAATTAGGCTGCTCCAACTGATCACAAAGGCGACGGTTATTTCACTGTTCAAGCCATCCGATGATCCTTACATATAATAAATACAAACTTTGGAGGAAAATTTTGGGCTTTTTTAAAAGGAAAAAAATGTAATATTGGACCAGAGGGTCCACCTCTTACCTGAAAGACATGCAAACATTAAGCTTGATATATTTAGAAAGTGATGGCAAAAAGGATTAATAACAATCAATGTTATTTTTCACCATAAAAAATATGTTATTTTTTTCAAAATAAAAATCCGTTGCAACACACTAGAAATATACTAGCTAGTCTTCTAAAAATGAACAATAAACCTAGCTCTTTGAGTGAAAAATCATTGAATTTGCCTTTCTTAGAACTGCAGCCTTTGTTATGGCTGCTCCTCCAGCATAAAGGAGATCATAAAAACTATTTTGGGAATTCAATATTTTTATATTCTTTTTTAAAAAAAACATTGGAATGATCCAGATTCCATATTTCCATGCATGACATGGCATTAATTAGCCCCACATCGCGACTTAATCAGATTGGCCGGGGAGTTGGATTGGGAACTTGGGATCGATGCTTGATCGTACTGTTACAACGGGGCAAAATTAAGGAGAACATGCCGATATGCACGTACGACGGCACAGTCAACCTGTTGAAAACAATACATTAAGGCCGCGATAGTAAACAAATCAAAATATCAAATGTACCCAAACAGTTCGGCTAGCTAGCTAGCAACAAAAATGCATCGGTATATAAGAACCCAAATTAAATTTCCAGCCCGACTGATGATCAGGTCGCGTCAAGTCAGCCACCTCTTTTGCCGAACGCAATGCAACACGCAGGTAGCCAGGTACTGAAACCGAAACCAATGCCTCCCTCCATCTAGCTAACCCTCTCACCGGCCGGCTGTACGTTCGGACAGCGCGGCGACAAGGGCAGTGCTTGCTGTTCGGCCGGCCGGGCCACCCGCGGCGTGGTCGGTCTGTCAGTCTCGGCGCGCGCGCGTACGCGCAAGCTGCACCCACGCACGGACGAACACGTGCGCGTGGGTCACCCGTGGCGTAGTACGTTTGATCTTGCAGCTAACCAGCTAGCTAGCCATGGCCCCTATCGCCACAGTGGTTGCACACGCCATGCAAGGGCGCGCGGGAACGAGATCTCGATTGGCCGGCAGCCATGGTTTCAGGCAGGCCCAGTGGGCTAGCTAGCCATGCATGCTGCTGCTGCAGCAGCATTTCACCGCCTAGCTAGCGAGCTTGCTCCCCCGCCCGGCAATCGAGCTTCCACCATGAGCTAAGCTGCAAATGCCGGAAAGCAATTTCAGCTTCCACGATCGTCTATCCTTCTTTTTCCAGAGCTTTTGCAGGAGATGATGGACGGCCAGCTCAGCTGGATGTGTGCATCAGCTGTGTGCTGGTAGATATATAGTACCTGAAAAAGAGACTGAAAGCTAGCTAGCTGCAGGGGGAATATTTGGTGTGGAGGAGTGAATGGTATTATATCGATCTTCCGCTGTTGCCGCACAGTGCGAGAAAACATGGATTTTGTTTGTGCGATCACGATGCGTGTGGGCCGCCCGGACGCCGGATTGGCTGAAGGGGGAGGTTATCTGAAGGGGTTCGTAGCAGTGTGTGTAGGGCTCTCTCAGCTGATGGTCCGCCGTGCAAAAGGGAAGGAGGGAATAAAGGCGCGAGAGAGAGAATTCGTGGCCGGCCGGCGCCTTTAGGCTTTAAGCGACCGACCGGGCCGCCGGGTTCCTACGCATTTTCGCGGCGCGTCAACGTAAACCTGCAGTGTCGTCGCCCGCGCCGGACCTGAATTTGATCTGATACCTACCGTTAGACAGCGATCTAAAGCTAGCAAACCGTTCTCTTTCGAAAGATTATTGGGACAGAATCTTGCTTAAGGCGATTTACATGTCACACGCACGGGCATTTATGGAAGATTTTATGTAGTGAGGCAAAACTAAAGTGTTTGCTAATTTTTTTCACATCAGTTTTAAGCGGCAATTATGGAGCATATGCGAGATAAAATTAAAGGAAATACTCGTCGAGTTCATTGAAGCCGCGCGCATTGGCAGTGAACGTACGAGATATATATATATATATATATATATATATATAGCTTAGCTAATTAAGTGGGAAAAAAATAAGATACTACAGATCTGATTCTGATCATGCAATGCAAGAATTCGAGCTGTAGGAGAGGGACCCGGCATAGCGCGCTACGTGCCCGTCAATCACCGGGTTGGCAAGCAAAGATAACGAAAGCGAGCGGCCGTCGCTTTCGTTTCGCGTACCACCATTCCACCAAACCACCGTCCCGCTCGCAACTAAAACCGCACAAATACGGTGCGGGACGGGGACTGGCCGACTGGGACGACGTTCCGGCGAACTCTGGGATCGCAGGTAACAACGACCCAATTTGGGCTGTCCGTGTTGGTTTTGGAGATTACTTGGGCTGTCTATACTTTTTAGAGAGGAATAAGTTCACTCTAAGTCCCTCAATTTATCACCAAGTTACAAACATGTCCGCCAACTTACAAAACTAGTGCAAATGAGATCCCTTGACAATCGGTTTTGGTTGACGTGATGCCTACGTGACTCTTTTGACTAGGTCTTCGTCCCACGTGACATTGACATGACGCTTACGTGACAGTTTAATCCGTTAAAAAATAAAAACCACGGGTCCACATGTTAGTCACATCAAGAAAATAATAATAATACTAAGGTAGGACCCACATGTCAACCGACCAAGGTTGCCAGCAACAAGAAGGCCAAGTCGCCACTTGGTCTTCTCTAACAAAGAGCTTCTCACCGTCTATCTACAGGTCGGGAGGCCGGACAGGGCCGGGTGATGGAGAGAAGGTTGACAGCGTGTGACGGCCTACAAGGAAAGAGATGGGGCTGTCAAACTCCTTCCTCTTCGGAATAATTAACTATTTACCACTCTTACAAGTGGCAATTAAGGATTTGCCTGACATGTGGCCCCTCATATGCCTATGACATGTGGGCTCAGTACCAAATCCTTAATTGCCACGTCTTAAAAGTGGCAAAAAGTTAAATGCCATTCCTCTTCTCCCCTCTCCTTCCCAAGATGCCGCGGGCGGCGACCATTGTTGACAAAGCCAGCGGCATGGCGCCAGGCACAGCGAACGGTGAGACGGCATCAATGCCACTTGACCACGCCACCTCTCCATTGTCGCATAGCCTCGCGAGCTCGGCGGGGCCACATTTGATTCCAAAGCGAGCAGCGAGATGACTTCGCGTTGCCCCTGACCTCGAAGCCGCCGTCTTGCCCCTTTCCCGTGCTTGGAGGTGGCGACAAGCACCGTGAAAGTGGTGTCAGCGATGGTGGATTTGGACTTAGAGGAGCACGTCGGCTCCCTATCTCCCTCACCAGCCTCCTTCCTCTCCATGCGCTCTCGCGGGCCTCCCTGTCCCCTGGCAGCTTCGCCTCACCGGCGGAGAGAGGAGATAGAGGTAGAGATGGTGAGGTAGAGGAAATGGGACCCACTAACAAGTGGGTCAAACTAATTTTTTTATCTTTTTGTTTGACTGACATATACGCCCCGCATATTTTGTTTCAATTGTAGTTTTTAATTTTGCTCTGATGTCACGTTAGTTAAAACCGAGGACAATGCTACAGAGAGATCTCATTTGCACTAGTTTTGTAAATTGGGACCCAATGTATCTGGTGGACGAAAATCAAACTTGGTGATAAATTGAGGGACCTAAGTGAACTTATTCCTTTTAGAGCAGCCATCGTGAAGTTTTTCCAGCCCAAATCATCCGTCCACGAAAATGTCACCGTCTCACACAAAAGTCTACCTCCATCTAGCCCATAAGAACGAGCGGAAGTCGGACTGCTACCGTTGGCAGCTTTGCAGTCTTATATGGGTCCTCCATGCTGGGCCCCAAAGTTTACCTGGGCCGCTCCGCCCTTAAGGTAGAAAAGACGGCACAAGACGTACAGACTTTCCCGTTCTCTCTCGCGAGCGACTGCGTTTCGCTTCGAGCGGACAGCCAGCCAAATAATTCCATGTCTTCCTCAGTCGTGACTCGTACACCAGCGAGCGAGCTCGCCTCCGTGGTCTTCACTTGTTCTGCCCAAATGCATCCAGGGAACACTGAACATGAGAGATGCAGATGCTGCTGAAGTGCGGACTGCGGAGTGTTGAGTTTCCGGGCTTCTCCCCTTCGCCATTGTTGTTGGATCGGAAGCGAACGATGCGTCCCAACACCAAGAGTCCATCTATGTAAGCAGGCAGGAGGCAACGGGCCGGTACCCAGAGTTGACGCCCAAAATGCTCCGGGCAAGACTAGTAGCAGTAGCACGGTGATATGGCACTGTCGACGCAGTGTTGTTTGTTGCTGGCCTGTTTTAGTTGCTGAACTAGACTAGACGATGGCCGACGTACTTTTCGTCTTTTCCACGCGGGATCTTCGGTGTAGTGGCTGCAACGAGGCTTCCTACTCGTCCTCTGTCCACACACACTTTGCCCGACTTTTCCACGCGAGTTCGAGCCGATCCGCCATCTGCTTGGAGTCTGACGGTCTTGGCCTGTTTGGAGACACGTAACCATGTGGGAACTTTACAAGAAGGCAGAGACGTGATCGTCCGTGCCTCGCGCCGTGCAGAATATGTGCGTTCTCGGTGGGAGTAGCTAGTATCATCCGTTTCTTTTTGTTAAGTGCAATTCGTGCTTAACAAAATATTTTTAAAGAAGGGTAAATGGGATCTATATCATTACAAATATATCTATTCATAGCCGTACCACTAAAATTTATAAAATTAGGATCGTACCACTACCGTCATGTTTTCATTAATATCCTTTATTTTCCGTCTTCTTTCTTCTCTCTTCCTATATTTTTGAGTTGATCACACCGCTCGGTAAGCTTTGACGCCCTCGGGGAGGAGGGGCTCGACGGCAACAACGACGACAGCCGAAGGGGAATGGTTAGGGCGAGGAGGGGTGGCGGTTGATGCCAACAGATCCAGACAGCAAACACCATCCTCTTCAATTGGGGAGAGGAGATCGAAGATAAGCAGCCACAGCAGAAGATACAGCACGTCCTCTTCCTCATCGACGCTAGAGGTCACCAGCTTACAAGCGTGGAAGCGGAGGAGGTCACCAGCCGACGAGCATGGAAGTGGAGGAGGCCGCCATGTCGCTCCTGGATTTTGAGGTCACTAGCATCTAGCACAAAGTGCCCAACCCGATCCTTCCCCTTCCTTTTCTCGCCGTCGTCGTTGCTGGTCAAGCTCATCGCAGGGTTTACAAAACAATGTGATTATCGTACGATTATCACGTGTGATAACCTTCTCAGTTTTTAAAACCACGGTATACCTCGCGATAACCGGACAGTTTCACGGTAAGTGCGCGATTACCGCGATAACCGCAAAAAAGTTGGGTGACGGTAACCCCACCTAAAACGTTTTGATAAACCTTGGCTCATCATTGTCACCTTCCACTTGCCAATCAAACTTGAGGGAAGAAGACGGGAGAAAGAAAGAAGAAAACGGGGCAAAAAAGATGGAGATGGATGCAAAATGTAACCTCCGTAGCACGGTAAAATTTCTATGACACGGCTACAAATAGACAAATTTGTACTATTATAAAAATTGAAGATGTTTTTACCGGTACTTTGATACGTCATCCGTGTATGAGTCGATTTTTAAGTTCGTTCGCTTTCGAAAATACATATCCGTATTTGAGTTAGTTTTTATGTTCGTTCACTTTTAGAAAATACAGAAGGAGTCGTATAAGAATTCTCTTTTAAAAAACCCGCATGCTAATTTGAGATGATCGGACTCCTAATTACAGCTTATGATTTTCTAAGAAAATATATATCCAAGCGAATTCCCTATTGAATTTCACTTTAACTAAACCGTATATAATAATAATAATAATAATAATAATTATTATTATTATTATTATTATAGCTATTAATATTACTATTATTATTGTTATAGCCTTAATCCGTTCAACGCACGGACATGTTTTAGTTATAATAATATTTATCTAAATAGATAAATTTATAATGACATGAATCCAATTTACCTTTTCAAAATTAAGGAACATGCTCGTAATTTTCCAAAACCAAGCATATACACGCGCCCGCAGCTAAAACGGATTAACTGGATTTGTTCAGCGCTTCAGCCCCGGTTACCGCAAAATTCTAAAATTAACAAATATATAAATTGTAGTGCAACTTACCAAGTGTCATGCACAATGACGTAGGTTAAACATGTTTTGAGTCATTATCGTTGCACACTGTTTGCAATAAGATAACAGAATTAGGTAATGTCGGCGTGGTCTGCAACTAAGATAGAGATACAATTGTATATACAGAAACAAAAGAGAAGAGGTGTACGCTAATCCAATCTCACTTTTAATATCAACCATATATGGAGTATAACTGCAATAGGGAAATACTCCCTCCGTTTCACAATATATGTCTGGATTTATTAGCATCAATATGAATAATATGTCTAGATTCATTAGCATCAATATAAATATGGGAAATATTAGAATGACTTATATTGTGAAACGGAGGAAGTAGGAAATTAGGAATAAAAAGTTGTATACAAATCTAATTCATCTCTTCCACGCTAAATTGCATGGAAACCCCTAGGGATGAAAATGATCACACAAATTCCCGATAAACTGAGTACCGTTTATATAAAAAGGTATTGTTTCCAACCGTTACCCTTTTTTACTATGTATAAATTTTAATTTTCTAATTTTTTCTATATCATATTAATATTGGAGGGCGGCTATAAAACGGAATCCCGTTGCAACGGGATAGACATATTAACTATTCTCTTACACGAGTATCACATGTATCAGATCCTAGGTATCACAGGTATCAGGTATATACAGCTGATACCACAACAGGTATCAAGTACTGTCTCATAGAAGGGTATCCTGTTGCAACGGGATACCGTTGTCTAGGTTTTATGTAATATTGATACTAAGTAGTTAAAATGATAAATATGATCCATTACAGATCGATCGGGTATTGTTTCCGAAAAGATACTATCGTTTCTGACTGTTTTCACTCATAGAATACCATAAAATTCGTACACATGTTTCTTCAAAAAAAATTCGTACATATGGAAATAATCTTCCTTTCCAAACCTAGTCTTAATGTACAGTAAGCAGTAGTATGTGTCCATAACACTTGGCAACTACGGAGTAATAATAAATGAGTAGTATAGTACATAAAGCGGCCGACTTCAACCGTGCGCAGAAAATCCCGGTCAAACCCGGCGGTTCGCCCGCCCACCCGTCTGATCGGCATCGAACGGCCCAAGCTGGCACAGGCCATAGCCCCTTACCAAAACGATCGATCGTTACCGGCCCAACGGGTCTCAACTCTCAAGTCTCTAGAACCTTCCGGAGATCTCTGGAACCGCGTCTCCAACGCGCGGCCGAGTCCAACCAAACTCCAAAGTCGCCCGTTTCCCACGTCCCGCTACGAACCCGCCGCCTCTCGTCACCGTCCGGATCGCATCCGACGGTCGAGCCGGTCCACGGAACATTCTAGAACCACGCAGACCTATAAAACGATCGTCCTCTCTCTCGTCCACCCACAAATCGATCTCCCTCCTCTCTCTCGTCCCCCCTTCAGATCGCATCGATTTTCTCCTTTTCGAGTTCTTTCCCCTTCGGTTTGGCTTGAGAGTTCTCGATCATGGCCGGCAAGGGAGACGGGCCGGCGATCGGCATCGACCTCGGGACGACCTACTCGTGCGTCGGCGTGTGGCAGCACGACCGCGTCGAGATCATCGCCAACGACCAGGGGAACCGCACCACGCCGTCGTATGTCGCGTTCACCGACTCCGAGAGGCTCATCGGCGACGCCGCCAAGAACCAGGTCGCCATGAACCCCATCAACACCGTCTTCGGTAAGTAGATCGATCTGCTCCCCCGCCTCGGCATGTTTAATTTTTCTATTTGTAGTGTAAAAGTTGTTAGTTGAACATCGCTATGGATCCACCGGTTTTCTCTATCAAGAACTAGTAGATAGATCTGCTTGGTTGGTCGATTGAATTTCCAATATTTAGCTGTTATATGAAGTGGTTGATTATCGACATGAACCCATCGACAGCTTTATTAATTACTAGATCGACCTACTCTGCTCGGCCTGTCGAATATTCAATTTTTGTGCTATTTAAGTTGTTTGTTAGTTGATCATCGCCATGAACCTAACACTGTCTTTATTAAATACTACTAGATCGATCTGCTCGGCTCGGCCAATTAAATATTCATTTTTTCAATTTTTCGTGCTAAGCTGTTAGTTGACCATCATCATGAACTCATCATCGTACTGATCAATCTGCTTGGATCGGCCAGTTAACTATTATAAATTTTTAGTGCTTAAGTTGTTACCCATCCTAGGACTACAAATCTGTCCAGATTAGTAGTTCTAGGATATTATAAATTTTTAGTGCTTAAGTTGTTACCCATCCTAGGACTACAAATCTGTCCAGATTAGTAGTTCTAGGATGGGTCTCATCCCAACCCATCCTAAGTTACAACATTATGGGACGGAGGGAGTACTTATCATCGTCATGAACCCATCAACACAGATCGATCTGCTTGGTTCGGTCAGTTAAATTTTAACTTACTTAATAAGTTGTTAGTTGATCATATCGGTGAAACCATCAACACCAGATCGACCTGCTCTGCTCGGTTTTGTCAGTTAAAAGTTAAAATTTCAATTTTCAGTGCAAATTTATTAGTTGATCAATGATCTGAAACACTCGATCGCTTGTTTGCAGATGCAAAGCGTCTCATCGGCCGGCGTTTCTCTGACACGTCGGTGCAGAGCGACGCGAAGCTGTGGCCGTTCAAGGTGCTCCCCGGCCCCGGCGACAAGCCGATGATCGGCGTGCAGTACAAGGGCGAGGAGAAGCAGTTCTCCGCCGAGGAGATCTCGTCCATGGTGCTCAACAAGATGAAGGAGACGGCCGAGGCCTATCTCGGAAGCACCGTCAAGAACGCCGTCGTCACCGTCCCGGCCTACTTCAACGACTCCCAGCGCCAGGCCACCAAGGACGCCGGCGTCATCTCCGGCCTCAACGTCATGCGCATCATCAACGAGCCCACCGCCGCCGCCATCGCCTACGGCCTCGACAAGAAGTCGAGCAGCGTCGGCGAGAAGAACGTGCTCATCTTTGACCTCGGCGGCGGCACATTCGATGTCTCCCTCCTCACCATCGAGGAGGGCATCTTCGAGGTGAAGGCCACTGCCGGTGACACCCACCTTGGAGGCGAGGACTTCGACAACCGGATGGTGAACCACTTCGTGCAGGAGTTCAAGAGGAAGAACAAGAAGGACATCACGGGCAACCCGAGGGCGCTCCGGCGTCTGAGGACGGCGTGCGAGAGGGCGAAGAGGACGCTGTCCTCCACCGCCCAGACCACCATCGAGATCGACTCCCTTTACGAGGGCATCGACTTCTACACCACCATCACCCGCGCCAGGTTCGAGGAGCTCAACATGGACCTCTTCCGCAAGTGCATGGAGCCCGTGGAGAAGTGCCTCCGCGACGCCAAGATGGACAAGAGCACCGTCCACGACGTCGTCCTCGTCGGAGGCTCCACCCGTATCCCCCGCGTGCAGCAGCTGCTCCAGGACTTCTTCAACGGGAAGGAGCTCTGCAAGAGCATCAACCCCGACGAGGCCGTCGCGTACGGCGCCGCCGTGCAGGCCGCCATCCTCACCGGCGAGGGCAACGAGAAGGTCCAGGACCTGCTCCTACTCGACGTCACGCCGCTGTCGCAGGGCCTCGAGACGGCCGGAGGCGTGATGACCGTGCTGATCCCGAGGAACACCACCATCCCCACCAAGAAGGAGCAGGTGTTCTCCACCTACTCCGACAACCAGCCCGGCGTGCTCATCCAGGTGTACGAGGGTGAGAGGACGAGGACCAAGGACAACAACCTGCTCGGCAAGTTCGAGCTCTCCGGCATCCCGCCGGCGCCAAGGGGTGTCCCCCAGATCACCGTCTGCTTCGACATTGACGCGAACGGCATCCTGAACGTCTCGGCGGAGGACAAGACCACTGGGCAGAAGAACAAGATCACCATCACCAACGACAAGGGCCGCCTGAGCAAGGAGGATATCGAGAAGATGGTGCAGGAGGCGGAGAAGTACAAGGCGGAGGACGAGGAGCACAAGAAGAAGGTCGACGCCAAGAACTCGCTCGAGAACTACGCCTACAACATGCGGAACACCATCAAGGACGACAAGATCGCGTCCAAGCTGCCGGAGGCCGACAAGAAGAAGATCGAGGACGCCATCGACGGCGCCATCAGCTGGCTCGACAGCAACCAGCTCGCGGAGGCCGAGGAGTTCGAGGACAAGATGAAGGAGCTGGAGGGCGTCTGCAACCCCATCATCGCCAAGATGTACCAGGGCGCCGGGGCTGACATGGCCGGAGGCATGGACGAGGATGCTCCGGCGGCCGCCGGCGGAAGCAGCGGACCAGGGCCCAAGATCGAGGAAGTCGACTAAATGATCGATCTTTTATCGCTTTTAGTTATACCTGCAATAATTTGTCTTCGTTTTACACCGAATTCTTGAGTGCTCCTGCAACTTTTTTGGTACGGGCTTTCATTATGGCCCCGGTTTAGCTTTACTTGTTAAAGTTTGGATTATTATGGTTTAATTAATATAGTATTGAGTAGCAATTTATACCATTGCTCTTTTTTCTTCTTTTTTCTTTGAATCTGCTAACACATCAGCTTGACAATCTGAGGCCTATTCAACGCCAATGCAATACATCAACGAACAGAGCAAAACTATACAGTCATATCTAATAATCTTATACATTAAAGAACAGAAATCAACTGCCATGAACCAGAGATGCTCAATAATCAACAGTATCCACGACTATTATTAACTGCTCACAGTTTTATTTACTAGTTTAATTGACGGTATCAACCTGTGACGGATTGGTGACTGCAACTTTGGCAGTAGCCACTGATCCAACCCTCCAGCTGATAACGAACGCTCAAGATTCAATTATGTATTCTTACTCCTTTAGCTGTTTGAATAAGAAATTCTTGCACACTTATTTTTCAGCTGAGAAGAAGCTTAATACAGTACTATTTATTTAGATGTTCAAAAGAAGTTTGGGATTTATTTGAAGGGCTTTTAAGTAGAGCTCATATTTTGATGTTTAAAAGAAGGGCTTTTAACTCATGCTCTGTTCAATTAAGAAACTCTAAACCTATTGATTTCCTTTACAGGTTATCAATAGAAGTATCATACTAATTTGGGAAGCTAGACTGCTAGAGACGACTAACCTTTGGACCATGGAAGCTTCACACTGATTTATGGGAGTATTTTTTAGTACTAGCTTAGCATAATTCTTTTTTTTTACTCATTGGATTCATTATTCCCAATTACGGAGAAAAGTTAAAATTCCCCTGTGACCCGTGCACAACAAAGAACAAGGCAAAATCTTTTGAACGATCTGACCTCCAATCAGTAAAGATGATGCAGAGACATAAGATAAAATCTATTGAACGATCTGCATGTACCTCCAATCAGAAAAGATGAGGGAGAGACATCATAAATTCTCGGGTTACATAACGTAGTAAAACAAGTTAACTTCCCCCCTTTAGACCTATAACCCGCTATAGCTCTTCATACTCTGGAGAGCTTCTTCTTCTAACTCAACCAACATGCGGCAGAAGTCCTCAATATCCTTGGCAGCTTCTTTGAATGAAAACCTGAACTCTCTCCAGACGTACTGTCGTGGGACATCAAGGAGCACTGCTTTTTCAGGGACCTTGGCGAGCACATCAAATCCATGGTGATCAATAGAGAGCAAGAGTGCGTCCTTCAACAAAATACAGAGGATCAAAGTCAACAGTAGAAAAGTTGTACAACAATAGGTGGTCTTAATTTCGAACACAAGAAAGAAAACCCTTCAAATATAAGAAAATACATCAGTGTGGTATACAGTTATCCTACATTGCAACCAGAACTTAAGATACATATGATGATCACTTACTGTTGCAGTGACATTAAAATACTCGAAGCAGAAAAAGATAAGTGCTCTCCGTCTTGGGTCACTCCGGTTGATGCCATCAATAATCCTTGCAGAGAATGGCACTACAGAGGAGAATATATATATATATATATATATTTGGAAAGTGAATATCATACTGCAGAGTGCAGAATGAGAAGGCGAAGGAACAATAATTGTTTAGAGCAGTCAACTCTAAATTAGTGTGTCGAGGTACATTAGTTGTAGATACATAGCAGTTTAGTCCCTCCCATCCAAACACCACCTTAATGGATCAAGTAGAAAGCTTACATAACAGATCTGCTTTTGGTGGTTCAAAGTTATCCAACTCAACTTTATGGCTGCTCCCAAGCGAATCTATGTAGACACATGAACTGCACGGAAATAATTTCACGGTTACAAATAGCGGCTTGTAACTACTGACATTGACAACTACTAAAAATCTCCTGTGATGACCTAAAATTAAAATCAATAAGTCCGAGAGTATGAAGTACATACCCAATTTCAAACTTTAAGATATTGTAGGAGCTCCCTTGGTCAAGTAAACTGAGGAGTCCTTCACTCCGTGATCTGCATGCAGCACTTGCAGAAGATAATATTGCTGACACACTATGGCTAGCTTCACTAGCAGCTTTGTGTTCCTTCAGAATAGCTTTCTTCAGGCTATCGGCGATAACTGGAACCTTAAGCACAATAGTTGAAGCAGTCAATATCACCTTACAACTTATACCAAGCAATCATGCATGGGTATCCATGTGCAGGCACTCAGAACATTGTGTACCTTAGACCTTTTCATGAACAGCACATCACCAGTCATAGCGATTCGAGGAGGCAACTACACCAGAAAAGCAAGATCACCACCAATTGTAACAAAACTCATAAAGGAAAAAGGCAATAAGAACAATTGTATAGCAATTGTGGTTTCTTGGGATTTATAGAACTACCTTCCCGAGGGATCTGAGCAAGGTAGTAAGGCGGCCTGGGATTGGGCTGCAGACCGAGAGAGATCCCCGCTCGTCGATTACAATGTTCTATCAAATTGGGGATATCACACAAGCAACACATTCGTTCATTATAACAAGCACTATATGGATTGATCGAACATTGCAAGTAAGAGAAGCATCAATACTATAGCATTACAATGGTGTGCCTGTCGTCTTCGGGAACAATCAAGTAGGTCGTGCCCCTCTCGACCATGTAGTGCACCCTTGATGTGTAAATCTCCCCCTTGCTGCCAAGGAGCCCCAAAGATGAAAAATCAAAACAAGAACTATGCGGATTATATGATCAGTATGAATCGAAGTGTCCAGCGTGCACACCTTCCCTTGATGTCAGCTTTGATGGTGTTGAGATGAGCTTCCCAATTTGCACACAAGATATTCTGCGAAGAGAAAGCGAAACTTACCGAGGGAACACTAGGAAGAGGAAGGATAAGGAGGTTGAGTTCAGGTTGACGGCGAGCGGTACCCGGCACTTGTCGGCGAAAGATAGGGAAATCGATTTGGCCTTCGCCATCGCCATGGCCTCTGCCTAAGCGCCCGCACCAACTGCTCGACGAAATGCTTCAGAAGAGGGGGAGAGGCGGAGATTAGAGCTTTGGGTTTAGGCTGTGAAGCTCTCTCTTGTACTTGTCGGCTCGCAAACACCCATGGAACTTGTCGCCTCGAGGAGGGGAGGGGAGCACCGCCGATTCAAACCTGGCCTCGCCGGCGCCGGAGATGGAGGTGGAGGCGAAGTGGGGGAACGATGCGGCGGCGAATGGGGAGGAAGAGATTTGCAGCTAGGGCTTTCGGGGTTTTCCTCTTTTTCAAATTGATCCTCGCAACTATTTGGAATTAATCCGTAGCCATATGTTTTTCATTAAGACTCTTATGTAATCATTCAATCACAAATATAGCCCCCTTCCAAGACGTACGTACCACTTAGGAATATCAATTTTCTGTAGGACCTTTTATGAAAAATCAGCAGCACTAGCAGATCCCAGAAAAGGCCTCAACTTCTCCAGAAACTACTCGTGCATCCTCCCGCCGCCGCTTCGCCACCAACGCGCGCCGGCTGCGCGACGGCGACGCTCTCCCCCGGCTATCTCGAGGTACGCGCCGCATCTCCATCTCGCCATCCCCCACCCTTCCGTGTCCCGCGACTCACCAAGCCTCGTCTGGACTCCTCGGGAGTCGGGAGGCGCCGGCGTGGAGTGGTCGACCGCGCCGACGGCTGAGCACGGGCTATTGCTTGGTGCGTCTCAACCGCCGACGCCTGGCGTTCGCGCTGGCGCATTGCTTTTCCTTGCGCTCGATTCTTGTGCCGTTCAGGAATTGCTGTGCTATCGCCTGCTGGGTCGGCTCAGCTCGCCGGGGCCTGCGACCTGTTCGACGGAATGCTCGTACGCAGATAGTTAGTTTAAGAAGTTGTACGAAGCGGAGATTACATGCTATCGTTCTAGTGGAACAATTGGGGTTAGCTCCCATCTTTGCTCGCCATGGACATTTTTTTCTACTGGTTTGTAGATTCAGTAAATGCGAATGCTTAAGAAAAATGGCATGTTTAGATTAATGCTATCAGCTAAATCGCATTCGTAAGAAAATAAACATAAACTGTTTCATATAATTCAAGAATGTTTTAGATTTACTTGTAATAGATTATGGATCGTGCAAGGAATTACTGGTCATGTTTGAAAACATCGGCAATGGAGATCCATTTTGTGAAAATCAAGCTAATAGGCTTAACGGTTAACAGAGAAAAGAGATCCAGTTGATACGATGAACTCTGGAAGTGCAGTTTTACCACAGAATCATGAACTTCCTTTTGATGAAAAAAAATGAAAACGGTGGACATTTTCCTTTTTATAGGTGTATTTCAGGATTGTCCTGTGAAGATATAACCCCTTAGATTGTCAGAGACACGATAATTGGAGAATCAAATGGGTCTTTTCCTGTAGCGATTCAATCGGAGAATCAAATTGCTATGTACAGTTAAAATGAGCCCTTATCACCTGTAACTTTTGGAGAAAGTTTTGCAATTTACATGCATAGAAGAAAAAAAAGAACATGATTGCTGTTATAGGAGTATTTAGTAAAACAGCAGTCTATGATAAATGTGTATTCCATTTTCTAGCGTTTTCCATGTTTTTTGTTTCAAACATTTCATTTCTTACATTGCTTGTATGCCCATTTATCTTGGGACCCTTTTTATTAATATGTATCAATCACATGAAGGTTTAGTGCAAGAATGGGTCGGAAGGCGGGCGCGCTTTACATAAACCCAAAGAAGTTCGGTGGTGTCACGAAGCCTTGCATGATCGAGATGGTTTCCTTCCTCAATTGCCTGGCCTTGAACAAACAGAACGATGACAAGTGTGTCCGACAGAAGGATCTCTTGGTTGCTTGTGCTCAGGCTCAGGTCATAATCCAGATCATTTTTTTATCCTTTCAAATTGTTTACTCAAAACATTAAGCCAGGCTCCTGAATTCTGATTCCTGCTTGTGACATGATCTCAGAAAGGAAGGCCAAAGAATGCAGCAAAGACCATCAATTACCATCTTCAGCGACTTGCACGAGACAAGGGCATTTAGTTCCGGTAATATGGAATCTTTTGTTGATCATGATGTTTGTTGCCTTGATGTCTGGAAGACAATACTATCTTCCAAGTAGCTCTGATGAAATGGAGTAGTAATGCAACGGCCTATTTGTAATAATCTTTATATCTCAGACTAGGCAATAATCTTTATATCTCCGACTAGGCATTTCAACACAATATCGATGTTATTTTCCTCTGAACTTCTTTACACTATAAAAGGTGGTTTGCGGCTTTTTGCGGTATACTGTAATTTTGTTGGATGTCTCTGCCTGCTGCATTAATTTGTATTACTTCTTGTGAATAAGCTTCGATCCCAGTTCTAGCCTGATTCCCGTGTTACCTTCTTCAGCTTGATATTCCATAATTTTGTTATGTTGGTACAACTCCATCTACAATTCTGCAATATTGAAAACAAATACTCCCTAATTTGGAAAATGCAAGGCATTCAATAATTTGCTCCCACCATATCACCAACTAAACCATGGTTCCAACTTCCAGCATAAACAAAGCATATGCTAGGGCCATACATATGCCCATGCATGATCAGAAGACGCAGAAGAAATATAGTTCTCTTTAGGGTGTCACATAGCCTTCAGCTTTCTTCATCTCCTCCTCATCCTCGGCCTTGTACTTCTCGGCCTTCTTCACCATCCTCTCGATCTCCTCCTTGCTCAGCCTCCCCTTGTCGCTGGTGATGGTGATGCTGTTGCTGCGTCCCGTCGTCTTGTCCTTCGCCGTCACCTTCAGGACGCAGTTCGCGTCGATGTCGTAGGTGATCTTGATCTTGGGAACGCCCCTCGGCGCCGGCGGGATGCCGGTGAGCTCGAACTTGCCGAGAAGGTTGTTGTCCTTGGTTCTTTCGCCTTCTCCCTCGTACACCTTGATGAGGGCGGTGGTCTGGTTGTCGGAGCATGTCGTGAAGTTGTCCCTCTTCCTGACGGGGATGGTGGTATTCCTCGGGATCAGCACGGTCATGAAGACACCTCGCGTCTCCACCCCGAGAGACAGCGGCGTGACGTCGAGCAGGAGCACGTCGCGCAGCTCATCCACGTCGGCGTCGCCGGTGATGATGGCGGCCAGGACGGCGGCGCCGTGCGCGACGGCCTCGTCGGGGTTGACGCTCGTGCAGAGCGCCTTGCCGTGGAACAAGTCCTGGAGCAGGCTCCGCACCTTGGGGATGCGGGTGGAGCCACCGACGAGCACGACGTCGTCGACGCTGCTCTTGTCCACGTCGGCGTCGCTGAGGCACTTGTCGACGGTGTCCATGCACCGGCGGAAGAGGTCCATGTTGAGCTCCTCGAACTTGGCGCGGCTGACGGTCGCGTAGAAGTCCACGCCGCCGTGGAGCGAGTCGATCTCGACGGTGGTCTGCGCCGTGGAGGACAGCATCCTCTTCGCCTTCTCGCACGCCGTCCTCAGCCGCCGGAGCGCCCTCTGGTCGCCCCTGATCTCCGGCCTCTTGTACTTCCTCAGGAACTCCCGAACCAGGTGCTTCACCATCCTGCCGTTGAAATCCTCGCCGCCGAGGTGGGTGTCGCCGGCGGTGGCCTTGACCTCGAAGATGCCCATGTCGATGTCCACCCCGGGGTCGATGTTGAGGACGGACACGTCCAGGGTGCCGCCGCCGAGGTCAAATATCAGCACTCTCTTCTTCTTGTCGCTGCTGCCGACCACCTTGCCGAGGCCGTAGGCGACGGCGGCGGCGGTGGGCTCGTTGATGATGCGCAGGACGTCGAGGCCGGCGATGGCGCCGACGTCCATGGTGGCCTGGCGCTGGGAGTCGTTGAAGTAGACCGGCACGGTGATCACTGCCTTCTCGACCGTCTTGTCGAGGTAGGCCTCGGCGGTCTCCTTCATCTTGAAGAGCACCATGGCGGAGATCTCCTCGGCGGAGAACTCCTTCTCCTCGCCCCTGTACTGCACCACGATCATCGGCCGGTCGTCCTTGCCGGAGGCGACCTTGAAAGGCCATAGCTTGATATCTCCCTGCACGGACACGTCGCTGAATCGCCGGCCGATCAATCGCTTCGCATCTACAAGAAATCAATCGATTCAAAAACACAACATTTTTACAAAAATCAGTGTGAAATAGAAGATTGTAAAACACGTGAAAAATACATGATCAGTTGTTTAAATAGAAAAAAAAACACAAAAATCGAACAAAAGAAATAGACTCATTTTTTTTAAGGATGGAGCTCTCGCTAATTTTCTTCTAAAACATCAATAACTTTATCCATTGTATAGGAATTCAAAGAATCAATATAATTTCAAAAATTTTATAGGACTTTTTTTTATATATAGGAATTAGTCTAAACTTTTCTATGTTCTACAAATTGAGGCCTTGTTTTGTTCCAAAGTTTTTTCTTCAAACTTCCAACTTTTCCGTCACATCGTTTCAATTTCAACCAAACTTTCAATTTTGGTGTGAACTAAATACAGTAGTGCTAAACAAGTACAAGTTACAGTAGTTACTAGCGTTTGGTACTGGGATGGATGGCATTATGGCAAATAAGGGAGTTCTAGTTCTCACCGAAGATGGTGTTGAGGGGATTCATGGCGGCCTGGTTCGAGGCGGCGTCGCCGATGAGGCGCCAGGTGTCGGTGAAGGCGACGCAGGACGGCGTGGTGAGGTTGCCCTGGTCGTTGGGGATCACCTCCACGCGGCCGCGCCGCCACACGGCCACGCACGAGTACGTCGTCCCGAGGTCGATGCCGACCGCCGGCCCGTCATCGTCGCACGGCAGAAACCCCATCTTCTCCGCATGGACGACGATCGGAGGCAGAGAAGGAAGCTAGGGAGAGAGAACTGAGAAGTTGCTTGGGTGATCGCTGATCAGTGCAGGGGATAGTGCCGCATTTATACACGTACATGCAGCTTTAATCAGAGGAAGGCGGGAAGCCATTTTGCTAGCATACACAGTGTGAACTGCAATTGGGAGGTGAAGCGAACATTGGCGTTCTACGTGGCTCTGCAATTAAAAGGATTCATGAAATCAACAGTCAGTACTCGGTAGGCGTTCCTTTTTTTTTACCCTTTTTTTTACACGAAAAATTCAGCCGCAAGCCCATAACTCGGCCTGACTCCACTGTAACTGGGGTACCTGATTCCATGGCACATTGTGTAAATGTATGATTTCAGTAACTTTACTTGACCTTCCAGTTGCAAATGTACAACGACACGCTGTGTCACTGTGTGCCTACAGCCGCAACAATGAGAAACCATCTCCACCTCCGGTCACACTTTTGCCTCTGAACACTATCAAAATTCTACAACTGGCTACAAGGCTACATGTAATGTAACAAGAATGTGTTATATACACTGTTTAGACCTGAAATTATCAGGTTCCAAAAGTTTCAACAGCAATTTCTCTAACTTTGCCGAACTTTTCGTCGGCCTCAGAACAAAAGACCTTCCGAAGAAGGAACATGGATCTTTGTCATTTACCGAGCTACCTAAGCACCATCCACCAGGTGTGAAGCGTTCAGGTGCTCTCCTCAACAGCTTGGTGTCGATCATATCCAGGACTGGATTGTCATTGGCAAAGGAGTGTGCAAATGGTGCACCGCTGCTTGCGATTGCGTCAAAATGCTCGGTTGTCAGGTTAACAGGTAATGTTCGTGGAGGGTTGTCCCATGCCATGAATCGGAGATCATTATTAACGGTAGTGTTCTGATAGTACTTTGAGTTGCAGATCACCGTGTGGAAGTAGCCCTCCGAGGATGCCAAGAAGTTGGCAAAATACATGAGTAGAGTGCGAGGAAGGTTGTCCCATCCCAATAAGCAAAATTCCAGGAATGATCGGCTAAGTATTACCCATGAAGAGCCTGCGTCAGGAGAAACATTACAGGTTAGAGCTCAACTCTACAGATGATAAAATTGCCCATTGACTGTGCTGAGTGGACTGTGAATTAAGCAATAATCCAACAGAATGTTGATAGTCAAAATACAGGCATCTGTATATAATGCAGATGTCACCCAAATGTGCAACTGCGATGATAGCTATTCAAATGGTAAAGAAATGGGATGCATTATGGTCCTATCCCATATATATCTGAGGTAGACAGAATAATCAATCTAGTAGAGCCAGAATTCCGTATGCTGCTTGTCTCAAAGGCTGACCAAGAATGCATTGTGTCCTGTTAGTTCAGTTGTCGAGGAATTCTCTATTTAGGTCTCTGTATGATCATATTTTTGAAATAGTTTGCACAATCACCCCTTTTACAAGTCTTCTATGGCCTTGTTTGGATCCGGAGGGCTATTAAATAGCACTCCGGAATCTTGCTATTTAGGAGTATTAAACGTAGATTACTGACAAAACCCATTCCATAACCCCTAGGCTATTTTGCGAGATGAATCTAACAAGGTATATTAATCCATGATTTGCTACAGTGATGCTACAGTAATCAGACGCTAATCATGGATTAATATACATCATTAGATTCGTCTCGCAAAATAGCTTAGGGGTTATAGAATCGGTTTTGTCGATAATCTACGTTTAATACTTCTAAATAGCAAGATTTCGGAGGGCTATTTAATAGCTCGGAGGATCCAAACAAGGGCTATGTCCGGCACTCTGACATAAAAGTACCACCAATTATGCAAAAAACTACTTTACCTTCATGAATGAGGGTGTGTTTAGTTCTTCGGGTGTAAAGTTTTTAAGTATACGGACACACATTTGAAGTATTAAACGTAGACTAATAACAAAACAAATTACAGATTCAGCATGTAAACTGCGAGACGATTTTATTAAGCCTAATTAATCCGTCATTAGCAAAAGTTTACTGTAGCATCACATTGTCAAATCATGGCGTAATTAGGCTCAAAAGATTCGTCTCGCAATTTACATGCAAACTGTGCAATTGGTGTTTTTTTTCCCACATTTAATGCCCCATGCATGTGTCCAAACATTTGATGTGACGTTTTTGGCCAAATTTTTTTGGGATCTAAACAAAGCCCGAGCTTGCTGGTTATACAACCTCTAGATGTAATTTTATGATTGAAATGTGATACATAATATATCATCTATAAAGTGCACAAAAAAAATGTGCATCAAAAGGCAGCTAACATTGAAATTGTTATTTCTAATATACACCATAAAAATATGGAAGAATCTATCAGTACTGTGCTCAAAAAGATTATATTTTGAAAAGAGGGAACATATCAACATAGACAACAGTAAAGTGTTGCAGATAACTAGTACAGAATATATGAAATTTCCTAAGTAGAAAACAAGGATGAGGCATTACCTACAAATATTTTGAAAGCTGAAGGCAAGCTCCTTTTCTCCTTTGTTGTCACAACCTCAGTTTTATTTGAGATCTGCAATGCTGGATCTACAATAATTGGTCTCGCCCTTTGGTACCTGCACATGCAACCAGAAACAATCATAATGAAGAACATATCAGAAAGGTTCAGAAACACATGGCAGAAAAGTGTTCTTACTCCCTCCAACCAATATTGCTTGTGTGCTCAATAAAATTCAGATCTCTTGGGAGATATGAGAAGATGTGAAGGATGTCTGTCAAGTATCAGGGCAAGAACATAGATATCAGTTCGGAAAGTTAGAATGCCTACTATTATGGTACAGCATTCATAAAACAATCAGCATAAAGCTAGGAACGACTACTAACTTTTTTTAGTCCAAAACAACATACTCAACAAAGGATGAAGTAAGCGATTAATCTCATTAGTGCAGAAACATCTCAAGTGATCGAATGCTATGAGTGAACTAATCCGTTTGTAACTGCTAATGTTTGCAGAGCTTCAACAGGCTGTTTCCATGTCTAATGTATTCTTTTAAACAAGGTTGAAGGAAGGAGTTTTTTTGGAGCATTCAAGTGGCACTTGATGCCAGGGTCCATTTTGCATGATACCTACTGTCATTTAGGCAGCACCCAACAGTGGCAGAGGCATTGTCTAAGTCTATCCTCCTTGATCTTAAATGCAGCCAGGGCTAAGAGAAGTACAGAGATTGAGCATATCACTGGCAGCGCAATACTGTTTGGTCATCCATTTCAACAATATAAAGACTACAAGCTGTAGAGTAGCTGTATGAAGAAAAATAGCATAACTTCAAGATTGAAGCTAATTGGTGCGGTAGCTCCACCAACTATCGATGGTAACACATTTTGGAATTTTCTTTAGGCCTGAGCTCCAGGTAGCTGCCAGGAATTGAGAGATCATTAAATGGAGAATGAAGGATCACACATGGAAGGTAGTGTGGTGGCATTGTTGTCAAAAAGAGCTGCTAATCGATCACCATATGAAGTTACTTATCTACTGATCTATTTGATGCAGCTTTTAAGTGCCTTTGCAAGTTGAAGAAGTGTGACAGCAAGTGGGTAATGTGGATCGCGAAAGTGTTGATTATGGTGATGAGGGCTGAATTTGAACCTCTGTTGCTTATCGGTTTTTTTTTTCTTCCTTCTTTTTGGTTTGCTTGCATTTTGTGCATTGGAGCTTCGGATACTAGCAAATAGTGATCCAGGCTGACTATATTATTTTTGTCCAATCCAATCCAAACTAGGGTTAATAGAAATTATATATATGCGTTAGTTTAGAACCTTCAATACACAAATGGGAAAATAGCAGTGTATTAACCAACGAAAGTTGGTTGTAAGGACTATAGCAATTGAAGACCTGACAATACGGTGACAGATTGCTCTATCAGATCTGTAATCTGCAATCTGATGAATTCCATAACCCAAAGCTCCAACATGAGCAAAAACTGCACATAATCTACCCAAAATACCACACTGAAGTGCTTCAGCAATACAATTTTTTAGCTGAGTATGCAACAAAACATACCACAAATGAAACTAAAATGTACAGTTGATTCGCCATCATAGCATCTATAAGCACTTATCAATATCAGGCTCAGTCAAATGATACTCTGAAAATGGAAGGAAGTTAAACAGGTCATATATTTACTCTACTTTTAGAGTAGCTACACTCCCATCTTATTTCACACTAAGACGCACACTATGATACTAGGGTTAATTGGTTAATTACGAGAGGAGGAGCAATATGTGCTCACACTAAGACACACACTATGTGCTCATATGATACTACTATTATACTAAGACAAAATGGGAGTACTATTTGTCAATAGTGGATGTCATATGGTTAATTACGAGAGGAGGAGCAATATGTGCTCATATGAAAACGTAAAGGCATTTAAATCAAGCGAAAACACTAGTAGTATCATTGGGAGGGAGGGGAGGGGGGCAATCCATTAGTATCCATCCATCTTGAAGGAGCTAAGAGCTTACCATCCTGAGGCATGAGCGGGTAATCGGAGGCGCTGAGATTGATGAACCAGCTCCACCCATCGAACTCCCGGAGCATCACGGCGGCGGCGTGGAGCGTCGCGGCGAGCTCGGTGGGCCCGCGCCGCGAGACCGGTCCCCACTCCCCCGCCGCGGCGACCCGCACGTTGCCGTACCGCCGGGGCGCCTCCTCGCCGCGCACGAACGCCTCGAGATCCGCGCGCTCCTCCTCCCCGGCGACCCCGACGAGGTAGAAGTTCCAGGGGTGGTACAGCGCCCGCAGCATCCGCCGGATCCGCGGGCCGTCCCCGGCGCCGCCGGATACGAGGTACGCCAGCCTCGGCGGCAGCTGGTGCGGCGCCGCCCCGCGCCGCGGCGGCACCAGCGGCCGCGCCGCCCCGAGCGCGGCGTAGAGGATGGGCACCGATAGGAGCGGGAGCGCCAGCAGCAGCGCCCGGAGCCACCTCAGCCGGCGGTTCCCCTGCGGCTGCGGCTGCGGCTGCTTCCTCATGTCCGTCCTGCTTCCGCCGCCCCGCGCGCGTCGGCGAGGGAGCCGCTAGAGCATCACCGGCATTCGTTCGCGGCGGCTCGCCGGAGCCGTACGAGCTACTAGTAGTAACGCCTAAAATACGAATTTAATCGGGGTAAAAAAAAGATCTGGAGGGGTCGGCTCGGTTGCTGGGATGGTGGAGACGAGACGAAAGCGTGTGAGATAAAAGGCGAGAGGCTGGGCTGCGGCTGCGGCTGCCGCTGCCGCTGCCGCTGCAGCGCGGCGTCTCCTGCAAGCAAAGCCGTACCGTACCGTGTGTGTCCTGGTTTTTGCAGTTGCGGCCGCGAGTACTAGCGCTCCCGGTACTGTAACAGAAGTCTGTGCTAGTAGAGCTAGAGCCCTTGGTATTTATCAACGTGATTAACAAAAGTGTCAACAAGTTTTTGCTGATAAATACTATTGTCCCTGCGTAGATAACAATGTGGTTAGTTTTTAACACACGATACCAACTTAGACACTCACAAGGTGCTCATACTTATCCTTACGAACGCACACACATACACCCTATCTATATAAACACATTTAAACACATTCAAAAGATTATATCGATATATTCTGATATTAATAAAGTCATTGTGGACGTCTCCCTATCGATGATATATCGTCTACCATTAAAAGTATAATTAACCATAAATTTAAGTTTACAATCCTAATCTGAGTGGGCGTGTTCATCACAAGTGATCTAATCGGTGAAGTTAACATTTACTTTACAGTAATAATATAGGGCCTCATCTTTTCGCTGTTTATCAGCCAAAATTTAAATTTTCAACATTAATTTTGAAGCTAATTCTAAGGTTTTTTTATCGAAGTTTTTTTTTTCTGTTTTTGCTTTTAGATCGCTAAGAACACGTATATAAAAATATTTTGTTCACAAATTATTTTTCATTTACATAATGTTTCGTCTATTTCACGAATAAGCGAAAAGATGGCTCCAATAGATAATGTTTGTAGTTAATTGTACTAGCACGTAATCGCTGACCGATGCGACGGTGATGGAGAGGTCCAGGTACTAATGAACAAACCTCCTTGTAGAAAAATGTGGTGACAATCAACAACAGCAAGCGGCTACACCTTTCTGAACGAACGGATTAAATTGTTTATGCTTCGTCGGCGCTAATTATTGGGATTGTCAGCTGTCAAGAAAGGTGCTTAATGCCCATCGTCAGCGACTTGCATGCGTGAGAATGGCGCTCATTGATGTTAGCGACCAGCTACAGCGACGACGTCCAAACCACGCGGTAATTTCAATATTTCATATGCGTTTTGTAAAGATTTCCGTAATAATAATCGACTCAATGGGAACAAATAGCCCTGTGGGGTCTACTCTAGATGGTAACTTAAACCATCGAGCTGACAGTATTTTTTTTAGATAAAGCAGGTGGACTGTGGACATGAACCCGTGACAAAAAGATACGTTCCGTACGAGCAAAAACTGTGTTGAGGTCAAATGGATGGCAGACTGCTAGTGGAACAGGGCTTTATGCCCATTTTCTTCTGTTTTAATCTTTTGATATTTCATTGAAAATAGTACTCCATTTCAAAGGAGCCAATGTTTTGAACATTGTATAGGAGTACTGGATCAATTTTATTCTTCTATAAAGAATTGCAGGAACTCCCTGCATGTTTCCTCGGAAAAAAAACATTGTATAGGAGAAATGTGCATAGTTTTCTACGTGCACATTTCTCGAACTGTATAAAAGTTGCTTTAAAAATTACTACTATATTAACCCATGGCTTTGTTTAATATTCCCTCCGTACTCATCAAGGAAGTCGTTTAGGATAATCTTTAAGTCAAACCTTGGAAATATAAATCATGAATAACTCTCAAGTTGTTGAGTTTGAAAATATAAAAATTATATGTAGATTTGTGTTGAAAAATACTTTCATAAAAGTATACATATATCACTTTTTAATAAATATTTTTATAGAAACATGAAGTCAAAGTTGTGTTTTAAAGACTGTGTCGCTGTCCAAAACGAGACTTCCTTTACGAGTACGGAGGAAGTAATATAGAAGTTACATAGAAGTTTAATAATATAGCCAACTTTTGGCTTCAAAAATTAAAACATCATCTATAATCAACCTAATAGTCCACTCATACAATAATTAGTTATAGATATATATTACATCATTAATACCTAACCACCCATCTCTTTCATATACTCCTCCGTCAAAAAAAAAACTCAACCTAAGGTTGATTTTTCTTTTTTGGACGGAGGGAGTAGTTTGTTGAAGACTTTGCTGCAGTTAGTTACAAATCTGTAGCCATCATTTCTTATATTTCTTCCACATAAGTACAAATATAATATGATAACATATATAACTCGTTTATTATCTTATTGTACTTGCTCTTAAGAGGCATATGTTGACCAATGTTCTTATTGCGATTGCTTTTGCGGGCAGGGGTGGATCCAACGTGGGTGCAGGGGGGATTCCCCCTACACCCACAAGACTCATGGATACTCCCGGAGCACCCCTTTAATTTTTTGACCATGAATGATAAACTAAAGGTCCCTAAATGGCTGGAGGTTGAATAAACTGTGTAATTGAGCCCCCCCTAATTTTTTTTGTTCCTGGATCCGCCCCTGTTTGCGGGGTCATTCAAACGCATTGAGAAGTGTGTTTCCAACAAAGGCTTTACGAAGTATTTTTTAGGCACGACTTCTCTTTCGATATAACATACCATAACTCTGTAAGACCATTTTGGGTTATAATGCTCTAATTTTCTCCGATCCTTTTACTTCGTTTATTACATCAATACGATCTCTAAAGCATATATTTGGTCATTGTTATTTTAAATATTATTAAAAATATAATTGTATGGTGGAGTAGTATTTTTTATGATAAGTCATGTAACATCATTTTATTATATAACACCTTCCTATCTCTTCCACGTAGAAATAAAAATGGTTCGGAAAGTTTCAACCAAAAGGGTCCATTGATTTTATTTTTTTTTTGCAATTTTTGAAAATGGAAATGAATTTGATTTTTGTTTTCTTGAAAATAAATATGAATACGGTGAGCGTACTATCGCTCGAAAACCAAAATCGGTCATAAACTTTGCAGAAATAAAATTAGATTTTTTCCTCAGAATAAAAAATGAATTACTTCTCATATACAACTGATTTGCTACAGTCTTCTCTACTCTGGATGTTCATATTTGTACCGAGTATTAAATTAGTTAGTTGAATGGGGATATTTTTTTAATCCGGTGCATTAGATTTGTTTTTCTATTGCCTAATGACATTTTTTTTGTTTTATTACGTATGCCATGCGAATACAATTTTTGCCTAATATAGTTCTCCTGAGAAATAAAGTGTGAAACTAATTGTATTATTATTAATTGATAAAAAAATAGAAATATCAATTTTACTGTTTTAGAAAAAATAATGAGATGTATCTATTTGTTGATTTTAGAAGCTTAGTTGGAGTTTTTTCATATTCTAATAAATATTCGTTGCCGTATTCGATTCGCTCTGTAAACGTATTCAATGATATTCGATTACATTTTCGTACCTAGGTTCCTTATTTTGATTCATATTCTAAAAAGAAATATGAAAATAGAAATTATAGAGCTAGGTGCAAGCCTGTATCTGTTTTCTAATCGTTTTCATCCATACTTCCACGTATTTCTGATTTAGGATTTTAAGGCGAGGTGCAAGCCTCTATTCAAGACCAGAGTTATAAGAGCAGGTACAATAGCAGGCTATAAGCCAGCTGCAAACATATTTTAAGGAGATAAATAAGGAAAGAAAAGAGCAACGGGCTACAGATTTGTAGCCAGCTGTAGCACGGACTTCAAGACGTAGTGTGTGTATGACAGGTAGGACCAGATATTAATAGTGTAGTATTTAACTATTGTATGGATGAGCTATTAGATTGGCTATATATGAATTGGAGTTAGTAGTTGGCTATACTATTAAACTTGCTCTTAGTAATCAACTCTGTTGGGGCATGACTGAAAACTGTCATGAAAGTAAGTGACCTGGTTATCCTTCTTGATGCACCGCATAAAGCTTTTCACCTAACCTATCAGAAGTGCAATTTTTCCACTCCTATTACTTTTTGAGACAAGGCAATTGAGTGGTTCCAACAAAAAAGATTCTGGCGGCAGCACAAGGTGTCGTAGCAAGATGCTAGAGCACAGCAATGCCCAGCATGAAGAAGAGAAATGATTTGGCCCATGATGGTATATGCTAGCACCAAGATAAAGGTTGTTAGCCTTTTGATCTTTTGTCTTCAATTATTGGAGCCCACATCATTCTTTGTCCAGTCCAGATTATAGTTAATATACTAGTATTTAGTATCAGATAATTATTATCTTATGAACTACGAGTAACATGCGAAAATTACTATCGGCACACCAACCACAATATTGAATTGAAAACTTTATCTGTTCTTCCTCTCTGTTGTGCTTCTGTCATGTCGTGTATGAATCGGATTAGGGTCACTGCTGTCCTGTGCTAATTAATTTGGGCTCTGCTCATACAAAGCTGGAAGCGTGGAGGGACAGAAATGCCGTGCACTACTCTATAATTTATGCTGTCTACTGTTATCAGTACAACAGGTAGATGGGTACTGTAATAAATCTTTGCCTGAATTCTTCTATGCAGAGTTTTGTTCTGGGGACAATGCTCTTCATATGTTTACTCATATGAGATATTCAGAATGAGAAAACATGATCAGATGAACAATGTAGTATGCAGTCTCAGTAGAAACAATGCAGGCAAGAATATATGAAGATTATTTAATTATATATAAATCCGTGATACTGTACTTTGTTTCAGTAAGGTTAAATGGAACTGGAATAGCAAGAAGTAGTTCAATTGAACAGATCCATCTATGAAAGAATAAAAGGAATTGGAAGAAGTAGCTATCGCTCAGGCCGCTTCAGATTCAGCAGCACTAGCAGCATTCAGATCCACAGAAAGATCAAGCTCCTGCATTGATAAGTGCAAGCTGTTACAAAAATTTTCAACTAAACGCATGCTTGATCTAATAGTAGTATGCTTCTGTATTGAACTTGGTAATATTTTTCATGTGATTACCTTCCCAGTGATCTTGCTGTACAATGCAAGCACATCCTTCACCGTTGTCTCAAAATGAGTAGTTGCATCGTAACTCTGTAAAAACCGAAGGTGCTCATCAACAATACTGCAGTGTGGCCGAGTAGAGAAATTGCTGATTTGCTGAACTTACATTTGTCACGAAGCAGTTGTCCTCGTCAGCGGTATTAGTAGGTTCGTATCGGTCATAGATGTCAAAAAATGTTTCCTCTACAGGTCCGAGCAGATCGATCCCAGGTTTCAGCTCGATCTCAGGCTTGTCAGTCTCTGCTTCCGTAGAAACAAAGGCGATGAACTTGCCTTTTGGTGCAACGTTGTGAGCATATGAGCAACAGAACACGTACCTGAAACCAAACATGAAACATATGCAATAGTGTGAATTATGCAATATCTGAACGCTATAAGTTCTCAGAAATGGAGCAACAGACTTTGATGGCTGTCGTTGCAGCAAGAACTGAGGGACGAGTAAATTGCTTACATGTCTGATTTGCGCTTCAGCTGTTTCTTTGGGAGGATGATCTGCACGGAATGAGAATCCTTGGTGTCAGGAATCGGATGCTTCATTATGCATATTGCACGCGCCACCCTTCCAACCTTCTTCACCTGTTCATTTGTTGACAGGAATTTAAGTAGATATACTACCATAAATTGAACCTGAAAATCTCAAAATGAGTCTAAATGGTATAAATACCTTGTCAGGCAAGTATGAAGGGTCACAGACAACCTTCTTGCATTTTGCAGTCTCCCCCTCGGAAGTGACACCGTATGCTTTCCCATTTTCATCAAACTCAACCTGCCAACGACCGTAGAATTATAAGCATTCATCTGGATAGTTGGAAAGTACCAAAGTAGCATCTGAGCAATGCTTCGGTTACCTTGCATTCTGCTTTGTTTAGCATGTATGTGCCACCATAAACAGCACTCAAACGAGCAAAGGCCTATTACAATATGCAGAGTTTCAGCTGGAATGAAGCTGAAGCCGTGTGGAGAATCCAGATTATTTGAACTGAGCATACCTGAGGGAGCTCTGCTAGCCCATACAGAGGGTAGATATAAGGTGATCCTCCTTGAAAACGAGCGAGTGATTCTGCGTAAAGCTATTGAAACAGATACAAATGTGAGGATCGGATGTTGATTCCACCTTCCACATGCACGGCAATATAAGCTGATGATATATTTGCAATCATCTGCCATGTGGAATCATATATTTTTTATTCCATAAAAAAGACTGAACATTATCATAAGGGCACCCAATCACTTCATCTGGCCACGAGGTTAAGAACAACTAACCATTAACTAAATCAACAGCATAAGTGCATAACACTCAGATTTTTTTGACTATATAGTTGAGGTGCATAGAGAATTGATCAAAGCATCGTTGTTTTCAACAGTGAGCAGAATATACGCAGACTCAAATGTTTTCTTGAGTTAGGGGGCATATAGTACCTTCATCCTTTTCACAGTGTCAATAGCAGGTTCATCGAGATAGTTATCATCTCGATGAAGTGCCAATGCATGCCCAATAAAGTCCACTGTGTCATCCTCGAGGCCATACTTGCTGACAAGCAAACATCACAACGTCTGCATAAGAAATGGTGGCAAAATACAACTTGTTTTCTGTTTGTTAACAGCCAGCAACTTAGTCAACTTACGAGATGACTTCTCTCGTCGTGACCTTGTGCAGATCCAGGCCTTCGTGTGACTTTGGATCATCCTCTTCGTAATCCTGCACGTATATGAAGAATTTCCTAGCACGGCGCTTTTCAAAAAGGCCCATTAGATTAGATTTCAAGGCCTCGACATCAGTTGCAGGAACTTTGTGGATCTGTCGGTATCGCCAAACAAATAAAGGTGACTCAGTAATTCAGAAAATGCACCAATGTTTGACAGTTGCATAACATATGAATATCAGATCCACACCTTGCCATTGTTGTACACGAAGCTGCCGTCGACAGCCTTGAAATTCAGATACTTTGTCACACTCGTGTGGATGAGTACACGGACCAGTGCACCGTTGGCCATCATGAACTGCAGATGAATAATTTGTAGCAAGTTGCGTGTAAGCAAAAATTCAGGGAAGATAGAGAACGCTCCAGTGATGACGGACCTTGGGAACCATGTCAACATTGTACTCCTTGCTGACACCCAGATGTTCAGGAGCGGTCTCGTTGCCTTTGAATCTCTTCCAGAGCTATACATATTATATGAACGGAGAAAAATATTAGATAACACAACATCAGATTTGGTGAAAATTTGCATGGTCTTTGCAGTTCTTCCTATATACTGCACAGAGAAAGAAATGTTGGCATGACGATCACGTTATCACACCTTAGTGAGATTAAGGGATGTAGATTCTCCTCCATAGTAATCGTTCCTGTCCATGTGAAGGACCTGTATATACACAAGAACGAGACAAAAACAGTGACTTGATAGTGTACAACTGTACATTGTTCCTTTTGTCTAAAAGGGCAGCCACTAAAATATACTAGTAGGATCTTATGAGATCATTCCATTTTTTTATAATTTTAACTGGGGTCGAGATTATGTTGAGAATATGTAGAAGATATGTGCAGTTTTTTTCTTCTTTAAATAGAAAGAAAGCATCCTAAGATTTCTCTGATCTTGCCATTTGTGTTCCTGAACAACAGCAATACATCCAGCCATCCAGTCCAGGTACACATTTCACATTCGAACGCGTAATACCATCCAAATTTTCCAGCAGCACAAAACAAAATAACGAGCCCAATAATCTCATTTGCAGCAGTAGAACGCATTGTCGCGTTGCAATCAGAAGGTGCATTCGAGAGATTGGAGATGGGATTCGGTCACCTTGAGGCCATCGACAGAGAGGAGGCCGCTGATGATGCACTCCTTGAGCCCCGTCCCCAGCACGATCACGTCGTACTCCTCATCCATCGCCGCCGCTCCCGGCTAGCGCGCTCCTCCCCCGAATCCGCCGCCCCGATCTGCTGCGCCGGCCACCCTTCCTCCCCCTGATCTCTCCTCTCCTCCGCTCGCTGGGCGTTCGATCCCTGCCTCCCGCCTCGCCGGTATATATGGAGGTGGTGGTCGGGACAAGCGCGCGCAGCGCAGAGGCATCGCCGCATCGGTCGCTCGCTGCTTCCCCCGCGAAGATGTCGTCGAGGCCGATGCGCGCGGCGCCGCGGCGCGCGCGACGCGTGGTCCTCCGGCTCCCTCGCGCGCTGTGGTGGGCCGGCTCGCTCCGTGGGCCACATCATCTCCAGGGCCCATTCGTGTAGACTATTTTGGGCCAGAAAAATGGGAGCTAATTTGGTGACCCTGCCATGTAATCTCGCTTTAATTTTGCGACTAGCTATACATTCGTCGAATCATGATTTTGGGACTAGCTTTAACAGTTATAAATATAGTAGAATTATGATGTAATTATATTGTACTATAGTATAATTTGTATGTAATTTTCAAAAAACCCTAGTCCCTATGTGACATGCTATTTTCGTGAAAATGAGGGTGTAATGGTATCGAACCCCTCACATGTGTGTGGGATTAAGTATTTTCATATCTCCCTCGCACGAATTTTAAAGCAACTCAAACGACTCAAAGTTACATTGCAATTACATTATAATTACATACAAGTTACAATGTATTATATTGTGATTATACTATATTTATATTTACATATGTCAAATTTTAAATTTATCGATAAAAACATAGCAAGTTCGTTAAATTTTTTTAGCCGGGTCAAACTTGCTCGTTGCAGTATCGCACGCCTTTTTGGGTTAGAAAATTTAGAATATGACGGCGATTTGTCGCCAAAACGATATCATTGGCCTGTTGATCGGAGCAGTCTCAACGCTCAAACTCACAAGTCCTACTCAAAACAGCTGAAAATGTAGCGTGGTACAGTTCTTGTTTTCTTTAATGGGTAGTGTGGTACAATTGACACCGTGGAATTCGGTTAGTGGAAAAGTAAACCACGATTGGTGCAATCTCCGCCGTGCAAGTGCAGAAACGAACGACCTGTCACTAATCATCATCATAAAACCCCCCCTATGTTCTACGAGACCACGAGCGCCATGTATATGTATCGAGGTATCCATCCGGCAGAAGCAACACCGTTCCGGCTTGTCTAGACAGGGAGTATCCACAAGTCCACAGATCCCCAATTTATAATAGAACCAGAAAAAAAAAACTTGGTATAAAATCATACGATGCTGACATGCGTGGCCAACTAGCCGTTCCGAGCTTACGGCGAAAGATCACGGGCAATCCTCACGTCCTAATCACCCCCACACAGCGAGAGAGCTTAGCGTCCTCTCGGTATATTCCGCGGCGTCAGCAACCTGATCCACTTTATTACTCCCCTGCCTTTAAACCTCCAGCCACGCCTGACGAGGCGTTTATTATCCGTCCTTGTCGTGAAGCGAGAAGGTAGCACCTCCTCCTATCAGATACGCCTCCCCGAGTTGGGTTCGATCCGAGAGGACCGAGACCTTATCTCCGCGTAAATAAACACAAACAGAGGCCCATCGCTCGCGCGCGCCTCTCCTCCTCCCATCCCGTGTGACTGTCACCTCGCTGCCAGCCAAGCCACACGCGAGAGAAATCCCTCCTCGTATTCGTGTACCGCGAGTAGAAGCCACTTGCTCTCACTGCGTCGCGCGCGGCCACACGTTCGTTCGTTCGGCCGCGACCGCGACACCGGCGCACCGCGCGGGTTTTTCCAGCAACGTTCGCGTCACAGGACAGCCTCCCGTCCCGCGGGCGCTGGATCACACGCGGAAAACACCGCGGTATCAGCGCGGCTGATAGGGAGGAACGGGGAGGCGAGACCGATAGGGCGCATGGTGTATCACGTTATTAGTAGGATAAATTCACGTGAATGGGGGGCGACGTGACGGCCCGGGGGGCGGAAAAACGGGGTGAGTGCAGCAGGGCAGAGATGTTCCTTTCCGTGCAGGCGGTATTGGCAGGGCGTGTCATGTGGCCGTTACAGGATATGCAAGTAGGGTCGTGGTGCGTTGGGGGAGTTAGAAATTTGGTGAAGCCTGAACAAGTTAATAAGAACTTAATAAGGTTGATTTTTTCCCTAACTTTTATAACATAGGGGTGTTTATATCCGGGGTGTAAAGTTTTGACATGTCATATCGGGTATTATATATGGTGTCCAATGGGGTGTTTGGGCACTAAAAATAACTAATTACAGAATCCATAAGTAAACCGTGAGACGAATTTATTAAGCCTAATTAATCTGTCATTAGCAAATATTTTACAATAGCACCACATTGTTATGGAGCAATTAAGCTTAAAAGATTCGTCTCGTAAATTAGTCGCAGTCTGTGCAATTAGTTATTTTTTAGCATATATTTAATACTTTATGCAAATGTTTAAACATTCGATGTGATAGGGTGAAAAAAATTTACAGTGGGATCTAAACAGGGCCTCACCTCCATTGTTTTTCACACGCGCGCTTTTCAAACTAATAAACGGTGTGTTTTTATAAAAATTTTCTATACGAAAGTTGCTTTAAAAATAATATTAATATATGTTTTAAGTTTTTTTATCTAATATTTAATTAATCATACATTACACGGTCACTATGTTTTGCGTGCATGGGAGGGTTCCCAAGCCTTGCTCCGAACACAGCCTATAAATTGTATAAAACCACTATCCATTTATCAAATGTTTATATACCAAATTTACTACCAAATTAAACACATAACAGCTTTTCTAGTAAAAGCATAGTTTAACATGCATGCAAATTTTTCACAGTTCAAACCTAATGATTTATAATAAAAATGGACGATTTTGGTACTCAAAGTCAATCACGTTAGTCATAGTGAAGCATGGATGTTCCAAGGCTTCTAATTAAGAGTTTAGCATGTTAACTTTGTTGGAAATTAGTAAATGGGTGGACTTTTACAACGAAATCAGTAGACTTAAATGGATCATGCAAGTAGAGCCCGGGCAATTGCCCATACTAACCAGACGGTGAATTCGCCGCTGGGATCGTTAGGGTGTGTTTGGTTGAAAAGCTGCTGTGTGGGCTGTGACTTTTTAAAAAGTAGCTTTGGAAAAGTAGCTGTGAGGAAGTCAAAAGGCCGTTTGGTTGATCAACTGTGGCTTTTGGAAAAGCTTCTCTCCTGATGAGTGGATCCCGCCTGTCAGCCTCACAGTAACTTTCTCCTTCCTCTTAGCACAGGAAAGCAGGGAAAGGTTGCGCCTGCGGCTGGCCGCGCTCACTGGCCGAGGCTGGCCCGCCCTGCCGGTGTGGGAAGGCAGCTCGTCGGAGCGGAGGCAGCGGATGTCTTCTCTTCGCATCGCCATCGCCATTGCTTGATGTCACTCTCTCTCCTCCTCGTCCGCAAGGAGCGGCGAAAGGGGGCAGTGGAGTCGGGGACGGGGAGGGTGGGGACGGCCGCGGCGGCGAGGAGGAGTAGCGGCGCGGCGGGGCAGCTCGGTGAGGATGAGGAGGAGCGGCGGAAGGGGGGCGGTGGAGTCGGGGATGGGGAGGGTGGGGATGGCCGCGGCGGCGAGGAGGAGGAGCGGTGGCGGCGGGGCAGCTCGGCGAGGAGGAGTAACTGCGGCGGCTGGGGAGCTAGATCGCGGGGGAGGGGAGGTTGCGCTCATGATGACACCCGACGTCGCATCGCTATCGCCATCCTCTTCTCTTCTTCTCTTCGCATCGCCATCGCTTGATGTCTCTCTCACCTCCTTGTCCGCGAGGAGCGGCGGCGGCGGAAGGGGCGGTGGAGTTGTGGGCGGGGACGGCCGCGGTGGCGAGGAGGAGGAGCGGCAAAAGGGGGCTGTGGAGTCGAGGACGGGGAGGGCGGGGGCGGCCGCGGCGGCGAGGAGGAGGAGCGGCGACCGGGAGGAGGAGTGGCAGTGGCGGGGTAGCTCAACGAGGAGGAGGAGTGGCGGCGGCGGCTTGGTGAGGAGGAGGAGTGGCGCGCGATGGGAACGGATGGGAGAAAAAAGAAGAACAAAGCGAAACGTTTTTTTTCCATAATGGCAGAGGTGGGTAATATTTTTCCCCAAAAAAGCAGATGAAAGCAGAGGGTAGAGTTTCTTTTGATTTGTACTACACTAAAAGCTGGCTTTGGGCAAAAGCAGTTGTGGCTTTTGGGCCCTTTGGTTGGCTTTTAGCTTTTGCAAAAGCAAAAGCAGGTTGAAAAGCATAACCAAACACACCCTTAGTTTGGTGGTGTAAGGGAGTATATCGCATACATACAAGTTTCCTATGCACACTCTATACACACCAACTACCAAATCATGAAAAATTCTAAAATATTAGACATTTACTCCTAATAGTATTAAACATATCTACAAAATCTCATATTTAAATTCATTATATTTTAACTGTAATAAAAAAGCGAAAAATTGACAATTTTAAGGGTAAAAATCTGTCAGAACTTTGTCTTTTTTATTACAGCTAAAATATAATGAATTTAAAGATAAAATTACATACGTATGTATAATACTATTGGAAGTATGTGTTCAATTTTTTCTAATTTTTTTAATAACATTAAATAGTTGGTGTGTATGAAGTATATACAAAAATATCGTGTGCATAAGATATATTCCGGCACTACTTGTATATCGTTAAAGGCCTCAGAAACCTGAACGAGAGGCTAAACCAGCTATACTACTTGTATAAGTTATCGTGCAAATCTGAATATGATAGTAGCATTTCATCACGCTACTTGCAAAGCTGTGATGGGAAAGTCACGAAGTTTTGGTCAAATAACCACCATACCCCGGGTCAAGTACTAATAGTACTCCTATTATGAGTACGGCTGTTTTAGTTATCTTCGAAATTTCAACTTTCTCATCACATTAAATGTTTGAACATATACATATAGCATTAAATATGAACAAAAAAATCAATTGCACAGTTTGCATGTAAATTGCGAGACGAATTTTTTAAGCCTAATTACGCCATGATTTGATAATATAGTGCTACAGTAAATATTTGTTAATGACGAATTAATTAGGCTTTATAGATTCACCTCGTAGTTTACATGCGGAATTTATAATTTGTTTTATTATTAGTCTATATTTAATATTTCAAATACGTGTACGCATGCTTAAAAAACATTGAAATGAAACTAAACACGGCCTACATATAAGAGTACTTAATGTACTCTCATTTCCAAAACAGCAGTATTATATGATAAAACCCTACTGTATTACTAGTACAAAATACTGACAGTTGTGATGATATAATAATTCCCCCACACAAAACCAATTCTTCTTTGCTGCTGCCCATGCAGAGTTGAGAGTCACCCCCCTCTTATTTTATCCCCAACTCCCAAAGAAACCCGGAAGCGAGAGATGGCTCGCTGGCACACGGAGAAAACAAAGCGAGTAAACAAAACAAAAAGGGGAAAGTTGCAGGGGAGGCGGCCAGAGCAAGACCGGGGGAGGGAGGAGAACAGATAACTATTCTAAACTCTGAAGGTGAGACGCTTTCGTTGTTTAAATGGTTATAATTTTTTTTAATAAAACTTAATAAGATAGATTAATACTCCCTCCGTCTCCGTTTCAGGTTATAAAACGTTTTGACTTTGATCAAAGTTAAACTTCTTTAAGTTTGACCAACTTTATAGAAACAAGTAGTAATATTTTCAACCCAAGACAAATTTATTATGAAAATATATTCAATTATTGATTTGATGAAACTAATTTAGTATTATAAATATTACTATATCTGTCTATAAACTTAGTTAAACTTGAAATAACTTGACTTTGACCAAAATCAAATGTCTTATAATATGAAACGGAGGAAGTATGCGATAAATTACTTCACAAATATGCAAGATCAAATTTAACTTCTACAGGTTGCAACGAAAAAACAAATTTAACTGTAGATAGACATTAATTAGTCATAATTTAATTTGGTATTTTTTACAACTTGTAAAAGCTAAATTTTAACTTATATGTTTACAGAGTAATCTATCATATATTAATATATCAGTTATTTTTTTAATAATTATTCTGATAACATGTAAATAACGAGGGAATATCTCCTTGAGAGTTTAGGACCTGTTTCATAGAGCTTAAAACTCCTAAATTTAGCTTTAAGAGTTAGATCTTGAGTGAATTTGTGGAGTTATTTAGATCCAGTTCTACATCTATAGTTTATTTATGAGAGCGTTCTATCAAGTCCTGCTTTCATTTTAAATGAAGCTGAAAGTTGAACTGTGGAGCTGCCAAACAGGTCGAATCCTCCCGAGGAAAGGAGATCCGTCCGTCCATCAATCTACCACCGCCTCTGCGCGGCGAGATTTATCGTGTGCACACTGCCTCTACTGCCGCGTGCGCGGCCGGGCGATCCGGGCCGTGCCAATCCACCACCACCACCACCACGCAGGGGGAGGGGGCGTCACCGTCAAGTAACGGCCCCCCACCCCACCCCCCCTCGTCCAGGGCGCTTCTGGGGGAGGGCGCCTGCGCCCACCGTGGGTGCTCGCCTTTAACACCCCCCTCGCTCCGTTACCGTCTCTCCCCTTCCCCCTCCCCCACCCTCCCCCACACCCGCTCGCTGCTCATTCATCCACGCGCGGTTCGATTTGATCTTGATTGATTGAAACGCTGCCGTCGAATCGAAAAAAATAATTCAAGGATTGTGTTTTTGTTGGTTCGTCCTGTAATAACGTTTTTATTTATTGTTCGTTCGTTCGTTCGTTCGTTCGTCTGTGGATGTGAGGAGGAGGAAGGAGGTCCTCTGATTCGGGAGTTGCGGAGTTCTTGGATTTGGCCTAAGGTACGTACTACGTGGGTATAATTTTTTTGTGGGGTTGGATTGGATCTTTTGGTGTTCTTGTGAGGTTGGTGGTGTTTAGATTTGTGAACCTGATGCGATTTGTGAACCGGATGTGCAGGAGGAGAGATTTTCGTTTTTCCTATCAACCCGACGGCTGTGTGATGGACGCGAGGGAGGTGTGAAGCCCAGTCGCTGATGCTCGTGGAGAGATTCGGAGGAGAGGAGCGCGCGGTGAGGAGGCGGTGGAGGCGGAAGCGGCGACGAGTTGGCGAGAAGCGCAGCAGCGACGGACGACGAGCAACCGGCGGGCGACGAGGGCAGGAAGAGGGCTGCTCCTCCGGCTCCGCCTCCGCCGCCGGCCGACGCCGTCATGGGGGAGTCGCTGCTCACCGCGCTCTCCATGGACACCACCACGGCCCACCACCCGCACCAGGGCCCCTCCACGTTCCTCTCCATGGACACCGCCTCCCACGACGACTTCGACCTCTTCCTCCCGCCGCCGCCGGGGCCGTTCCGCCGCTGCCTCCATGCCGCGGCCGCCGCCCCCCCTGACATCAACCTCCCCCTCGACGCCGACCCCTCCCCTCCGCCTCCGGCTCTGCAGTCCGGCGCCCTCCACGACCCCAACGTCGACATGCTTGATGTCGGCCTCGGCGGCCCGCAGCTCTACGACTCGGACTCACCTGCTGCCACCACCGGCGTGTCCCCTGCCCCGGCCGCCGCGACCACCACGGTCGCCGTATCACATGCCAAGGGCTCCAATTCCAGCGCTGCCCGCAAGTGCGTGAAGAGGAACGATACCATATGGGGCGCGTGGTTCTTCTTCACCCACTACTTCAAGCCGGTCATGTCGGCTGACAAGAACGGCAAGGTGAAGGCCCCCACCGCCGGTGGGAACGGTAATAATGCTACGCTGGATGCTTTCCTAGTGCAGCACGACATGGAGAACATGTACATGTGGGTGTTCAAGGAGCGGCCAGAGAATGCCCTGGGGAAGATGCAGCTAAGGAGCTTCATGAACGGGCACTCGCGCCTTGGGGAGCCTCAGTTCCCGTTCAGCGCGGAGAAAGGGTTCGTGCGCTCACACCGCATGCAGCGCAAGCACTACCGGGGGCTGTCCAACCCGCAGTGCCTGCACGGGATCGAGATCGTCCGGGCACCAAACTTGGCTGGTGTGCCCGAAGCTGATTTGAAGAGGTGGACAGAGCTCACCGGAAGGGACGCTAACTTCTCGATTGATGCTGAGGCGAGTGATTATGAGTCATGGAGAAATCTTCCTAGCACAGATTTTGAGCTTGAGAGGCCAGCAACTACTGCTGCCACGAAGACTAGCTCACATGGCCATCACAAGAAGTTGCTCAACGGTTCTGGCCTTAACCTGTCAACACAGCCATCTAATCACAGCTCTGGGGATGGTCTGGACATCCCAAATATTTGCAACAAGCGCCGGAAGGATTCCTCCCCCACAGCGATGGAAGAAGATTGCAGCAATTCAAATTCAGACAAGGTCCAGGACATGGAAGTGAGCCACACGTTCGAGCCGTCATGGATGAATGACTTCACTGGTGTGATGCGCCGTGCTTCTGGTCCAGTGACTGCAGCAAAAACAATCTATGAAGATAGCAAGGGGTACTTGATCATCATTAGCCTACCGTTTGCTGATATACAAAGGGTGAAGGTTTCATGGAAGAATACTCTTACAAATGGGATAGTTAAGGTATCATGCACTAGTGTTGGCCGGATGCCATTCTTGAAGAGACATGACCGGACCTTCAAGTTAGTCGATCCTACACCTGAGCATTGTCCACCAGGAGAGTTTATTCGGGAAATTCCACTCCCTACTCGGATCCCGGAAGATGCTACTTTAGAAGCATACTGTGATGAATCAGGAACAGGCCTAGAGATTATTGTTCCAAAATACCGTGTTGGTCCTGAAGAACATGAAGTTCATGTGTCCATGAGGCCCCCCTCGTCATGGTGCCAGTCTTAACATGTTCAAGGTGTGTGGTGCATGCCCTTGTAGCTGTTAGAAATCGATTATTGTCAACTTCTGTTGACTGATGTTTTGCTGTCTGCTAACCCTCAGCTCGCAAGGAGACGTTCAGAGACATAGCATACAAGAAAATTGCTCTCATTTTTGCTAATTGGAAAGGGAAAGGGAAACAATCGTAATTGATTGAAGCATTCTGGTATTTGGCATTTGAAACATTTGTAGGACCATGCTACATATCACAAGGAACATATCTGGATTAATTCGATCTTCGTTTCAGTATATTTGTTTGGGAATACCTTATGTATTATCTTTTGTTTTCATTAGAATTTCTGTGTATGCATAGTTTGTTGCCCGCTCGATGTGCTTCCGTATGTGCATTATTGTCTCGAGCGGTTTGATTCTACAAAATTGACTCCTGAAGAACTGTATAGGCATAGTCAATTTCCATAGATAGGTGAGAAGCTTGTTCTTGTGAGCATTCTTGGAAATTTCATCTCATTTATTTGATGGAAACTAGGAAAAGGAGTACTTATCAGTGCTTTCTAGGATTTGCCAATGTTTAGTTGGAATTAGTGGGAGCTTTTTAGCACTTGTGAACGTTTTCCATTAATCGCTGGAAGGCAAGTGTAAGTGATTGATGGTGCCAATGTGCCTATATATGTTATAATTATAGAAATGATCAGCACCTATCAGTTACGAGTACTTCAGTTTTCATCTGATATCATTCAGTATGGTTGTTCGGTTCAACCTCAGAAAATTTCTGCCTGAATATTTCTCTCGAATGCGTAACAGTTTGCATGGATTAGATCGTTTGACTGAATCTCACGCCTTCCTTACGATATTTATGTGTCGAAACGCCGTTTGGATAGGTTTGATTACTATCGGTGTACCATGTTTCAGACAAGCACATTGCACATTGTTTACCCTAACGAAATGTCTGGGTGAAAGCTGACCCATCGGCTTTGTAGTAATGCCTTTCCTGAAAGTGACAATTGTTTGGAATACTTCACATCTGGCTCCTGGCTATACCATACAGCTGGCCACCCTGGAGTTCTCTTGCCTCTTGTGATACCATCTCAGCTGATTGATCTCACGAGCATAATGCACCACTGTGTGTTTAGTTCACATCAAAATTGAAATTTTAGTTGAAATGTCAAAATTGGAAGTTTTGTTGAAATTGGAACGATATGATAGAAAAGTTGAAAGTTTATGTGAGTAAGAAAGTATGATGTGATGGAAAAAGTTGAGATTTTGAAGAAAAAATTGGGATCAAAACACGGTGCAAGCATCGTCATTTCTGGCTCCAAGTTGCCTTCATCATTTTAAGCCCTCCCTTTCCATGACGTTCCCACTCGAGGATCTTCATGTTCATCACCGCTATATCTACTCCTATCCGATATAAACACGATCACACGATGCTTACAAGCGGATAACCCTTGTTAATTCGATCCTTGTTGACCTGCAAGAGATAGAGAGATGGGGAGTAGTAGTAGTAGTAGAGGATCTGAAATCTGAAAGCGATTGCGAAGCGGCACCTTGGCCCCGTTGGCCGTTGCCCACGTATCTGCGTCTCACCGTTTCGATAAGCCGGCCTTTCGCTCGCCCAAAGGACGCTCTCCGCTCCGCGTATCGTAGCGCAAGTTGGCGTGATGCGGCGGGTGTCTCGCTCTCGCCGACGGAACGGGGCCCTGACCTCGGTCTTATGATGATGATGATCACATCCTACTCTCTCTTGTGATAAGCTGGGTTTTCAGATCGTGGAAGTGCCGCTTATACTAGCTCGCTTTTGCACAGGGCCATTTCCAGGAGGCCCAGGATCACTAGTGTCTATAAATAATAGGAGTAGTTGGTGTTTCTTTGGTTGCTGTCTGAACTGGATAAGCAATTTAGGGTCCAGCTTGTGTTATCTGGTTATCCTTGTGTGCGAGCAACTATAACTCGTGACCGGAGAAAGGAGCAAGAGAAAAGTTTTTATTAGACTTGCAAAAAGATTCTTGGTTTGGTTTGGTATGGTTTGGACATTCACCAGCCCACCATAAATGTTCTTGGTGCCTTATCAGCTTTGCTGCCATTGACATGTCGGCGTGCCTGCATTTTCTCATGGACTGCATTTTGCTTTCGCTGGATCTGTACCGTACCGTATGAGATTGTTTTTGGGGCGATTATAGTACCAATTAGAACCAAATAGGATCTTTTTGCAGCAGAAATTGGTTACGGTCACTTTCGTCTATATACAATGTCGTCATATTAGTACTCTACCCAATTTTTTGGCTTGCTGATGTATTGTCCTTGGAAAAGATTTTTTTTTTTTTAAGTAAGACTGGGAAAGACGAGAACCGGCCTAATCCGATTTATTAGTACTATCAAACTTGGATATAACGACGAGTGTTTCTTTGCTGAAGAACCTGTATGGAATATACTCTCGCCTTTTTGTTATCTGGGGCCCTCAGTCTTTAACCCTATTAAATTGTTCTGTGAAATGCCTTTCAGGCTTTCAGCTACCGAGTAATCATATTGCAGTGTCAATGGTTTCCACGTAAATATGATGCATGATGTTCTGCCCATTGTTTTGCTGCTGCCTGCTGCTGCTACGTCTTTGTACGCTTGATGCATTTTCCATTTTGACCCGAAAAGCAGGAGAGGACTCCAACAACAGCCTGCTTGTGAGATGTGGTAGATGATGGAATTCTAAATATTTGGTGCCGAAGCTTCTGTAGTGATATGCTAGTATAATGCAACCATGGAAAGGACAGCCGAAACGAGACGCCACCCTGACCCTCCAACACATTACACATAGCTAAACCATTCTAATAAGTCAGTGAAGGTGTGGCCTAATAAGGACCTCAAGTTTTGGATGGAAGATTAGAGATGAGGAGATGAGACGAGACGCATGCAGAAGCGATCCAGAATGCACTGGTGCGGGCAGTCTGGTACAAGTAGAATCATCGGGACTTGTTTTCAGAGACAAGGTAGTAACAACATGACTTGGCAAGTTGGCGTGCCAACAATAGTCTACTGTTGACTGTAGTGTTGTACAAATGTACGGTCCGTGCAGCTGTATCACGATACTATTTGAGTCTTTACAAATTTACAGTCTTTCACGTATACAATGATGAAGAACAGCTGAAAAGGACCAAAGGCCGCAGCTAAGCCTGCCAATGAGTTGGATTGGAATGGGTCTAATGGATTGGTTTTCAATTTAGATTCACTTGGTATGGATGTAAACGGGTTGAGATAGCTAATGGACTGGAGCGGCTTGGATGTGGGATGGATGTGGGTTGGATTGGATTGGTTTTTGGTCATAAGTTTTGGGTCTAAAATGGATGGAGTCCATGGATTTCAATTGGATTCACCTCCAAATACCAGCCATCAGTTCATCGCTAGTCTTCTCGACGGCCATGTCGTCAGCGGGATGGTGCTGCAAAGTTGCTGCTCCTCCTCCTCCATGCCCGCGACCTGTTCGGCGCTTTGCCTCGCGGAAGCCACGCGCGCGGGAGCGGGAGGGCGCCGACTCCAAGGCGGTGCAGCTGGTGCTTGGCGGCCACGCGCACGACGACGGGTCCGAGTCCGAGTTGCTTTCTACCTACAACGGTGTGCTGCTGAGGCTGCCCTTTTGGCAGAAAACCTTTCAAGATTGACGATCGACATGTAATACCTGTATGGAAAGCAATTTTCTCTTCCCCTCTACAATCTCTCAATTCCATGTAATATAATGTAATGAACATTGTTTTCTCCCCCAAATGCAATGACAAATTCAGGTGGGGAAGCTCCCCCCTCCCGCGTGATTTAGTAAAAAAAAATTAAAGCACATGCCACCCATATGTACATAATAACATTTTTTTAGATAATGATGTACATAATAACATAAATGTTCATGATCACTAGTCCTCGCAGAAAAGATGGAAAGTTTTGGACCCTCGATGCATAGATAAAGTGCATCAAATCAGTCACAAACATCTACGTGATGTTAGTAATTGGTACTCCCTCCGTTCTAAAATATAAGGGATTTTGGACAGATGTAACTCATCATAATACTACGAATCTGGTTAAGAAACCTGCCTAGATTCATAGTAATATGATATGTCGCATCTACCCAAAATCCCTTATATTATGGGACGGGGGAGTACTTACTCTCTCCGTTCAAAAAAAAAAAGGAACATTCCTAGCATCCAACTAAAGATTAAAAAGACCAAAATGCCCTTCATTATTGAAAAAAGGGAGTACTTACTCCATCCGTTCATTAAAAAGACCAAAATACCCTTCATTATTGAAAAAAAAAGTAGTAATGGTGCTACCCATGTAATGGTATTTAAGAGATGAAACTTTTTTACGGGTTGAGGGTAGATATGATGATAGAAGTTGGTTTTTATATGACTAAATTCAAACTTTAGAAGTTGAGTTTTTTTATAGAGAAGGTAGGCTTGAATGGCGTAAGGGGCATGATTGCATAGGGCGCATCTCAAATGGGAGAGGCGGAGAGCCAAGCTCAAATACGTTTGAGATATTGGGTCTGTTGAGTAAGCTGGGACTATAGCTGTGGCTTCTATAGCCCCACTATTATGGAGCTTGCCGGACTGTTTCGGTTGGCTGTGGCTCGCTGGTAGCCAAACATGCCCATTGCTTATATACCTTTATACTGCGTATTCTATGATCGCTTCAACGGGCAATGTGATCATCCAACTGCTTCACTTATGCCTCGCTCGTTAAGCGAGCGCCGAATCTATGCCAATCTATTGCTCCACACTTTTCGCTCGTTAAGCGAGCACCGAATCTAAATACTTAACTTGCTCGACCCGTCTCTAATTCTCTTATCACTATACCTTGTCTTTCAAAAGAACAGCAGCCGTTGAGGCTGTGATATCGCCCGGCCGCTAGCACACGGTAAACTACTGATTAGTCATGCGTCACAATGGTGGATCCGTAGATGTTTTTTTCTGTTATTTTTCTTTATAATTTCATATATTGAAATATCTGGCATTCTTTTTTGTGGGTAGATTTATTTTTTTGCCAGGACATCATCACAGATTTAGGTACAATTTAAAAGTGAAAAGTACATGAGAGAGTGTGTTAAAGTGTCCATGTGTCGAATTCAGGTTTTAGACCCTTGAATGATCTTATAGTTTTGTTTATACTTATACTTATAAACTATTTTTTATCATATTTTATTTATAGTATTTATTTTTGAGTCACTAAGAATATGTATAGAAAAGTTTTTATTTGCTAATAATCGATACGAATAAGTACAATGGGGCTTGAAATTATGAAGCCGCCCCCTGTTGGTACTAGTAAACAGTTTTCAAGGCTATGGGCTCGTTTTCTGCCATATCCATTGGGTTGGGTTTAGTGTTTCTGCACGTCCATGGGCCGGAGATAGTAGACTCGGTAAACTGCAAGCAACGAGGGTACTATTATCGCTTTCTGAGATACACGCATGCACAAAGTGGTATCGTCTGATCACTATTGTTTCCACCTATAATTTTACACATTCTTTTTTTTAAAAAAAAAACAACTGGAGTAGAGTTTTATGCAACTTTTGAAAGCACGAACGGCGGGTCGGTGGCTAGCCCGACTGCCTCCTTCCCTCCTCCTCTTCTTATTCCTCTGGAAGGTCTTGCTCTGAGCTCTGGGCGCGGTGTAAAAATTTTCCATATTCCACTGCCCACTGGGTGAGATGGCTGATCGGATTGAAGGCCAGCGCTAGCCAGAAAAAGAGAGAAGAGTGCAGAAGAGAGGCCGAGAACCTGGTGTTCTGCTTTCATCTGGTTCCGGTTGACGTTCTGCCTTCATCTGATTACGGTAGGTACGAAGCCATAATAGGGGAAAGCGATTTTATCCCTCTATATCTTCTCGTTTTTGTGCATGTCATATAAATATTTATAAAGAATTTTTAAGATAGTTTAATTTGAAGTACAACACTTTAGAAAAATATTTTAACTATTTTTAATTTTTTTTTACAACTTGTAAAAATCAAATTTGGTCTTGTATTTGTGGGGTGATATATTTCATATTAATCTATTATGTCAATTTTTTTAAAAAAAATTTGGTAACACAACGACGGGATATCCATTCAAGGGATGAAAATCCATATCCCAGTAATAGCAAAAGCATCATGCATTTATTGCGTGTGTAACGACGGGATATTCCTTCGAGGGATGAAAATCCATATCCCGATAATAGCAAAAGCATCATGCATTTACTGCGTGTTTCTGACGTACTACTTTTTAGGCCCTGTGTGTTCATGTCAAAATTGAAAGTTTGGTTAAAATTAGAGCGATGTGACAGAAAAGTTGAAAGTTTATGTGTGTAGGAAAGTTTTGATGTGATGAAAAAGTTGGAAGATTGAAAAAATATTTTGGAACTAAACAGGATAGAAAAATAATTTCCTACACAATAAAAGACATTTTAAATATCCTAGCCATTCATTCTTCATCTTCCATTTAATCCTTACCTATCGTTCATTTTTCAATCCTAATCACAGCCCCCATTTCGTATTAGCCAAACACACCATTAAAGTACGGAGTAATCATAAAAGTACGGAGTAATCATAGACACTGCAACGAAGTATAAAAGAACATTATACTTCTGAACTCCCGAGTTCAAAGCAGAACACCAGAGATAACTAAAAGAACCACATATGACAGTTCACACTTATTTACTCCGCTAAACCTATCACTCCGTAGTAGTAATAATATATATATATATCTCTCTCAACCTACATCGGATCATAGAACCTTAACAAGATATAACTGTCACAACCAGTAACAACTCAAGTGACATTATTCGGCTTGACCGCATGAAACTCTAAAGATGATGATGACGTCCCAGAATGCATCGCTCCTTCGTCCCGCTCAACATGTCATATACTCAGTCCACTCGCTTAGTCCACTTCCTCGATCTTGGGGCCAGCGCCGCTGCCACCGCCGGTGCCGGCGCCGCCGTTGGGGGCGTCTTCGTCCATGCCCGCCGGACCACCGGCGCCGCCCTGGTACATCTTTGAGATGATCGGGTTGCAGAGGCTCTCGAGCTCCTTCATCTTGTCCTCGAACTCGTCGGCCTCGGCGAGCTGGTTGCCGTCGAGCCACTTGATGGCATCCTCGATGGCGTCCTCGATCTTCTTCTTGTCGTCGGCGGGGAGCTTGGAGGCGATCTTCTCGTCGCGCACCGTGTTGCGCATGTTGTACGCGTAGTTCTCCAGCGCGTTGCGGGCCTCCACCTTGTGCCGCACCTGCTCGTCCTCGGCCTTGTACTTCTCGGCCTCCTGCACCATCCGCTCGATCTCCTCCTTGCTCAGCCGCCCCTTGTCGTTGGTGATGGTGATCTTGTTCTTCTTCCCCGTCGTCTTGTCCTCCGCCGACACGTTCAGGATGCCGTTCGCGTCGATGTCGAACGTCACGTTGATCTGGGGCACGCCCCTCGGCGCCGGCGGGATGCCGGTGAGCTCGAACTTGCCGAGCAGGTTGTTGTCCTTGGTCCTCGTCCTCTCGCCCTCGTACACCTGGATGAGCACGCCGGGCTGGTTGTCGGAGTAGGTGGAGAAGACCTGCTCCTTCTTGGTTGGGATGGTGGTGTTCCTCGGGATCAGCACGGTCATGACACCCCCGGCCGTCTCCAACCCGAGCGAGAGCGGCGTGACGTCGAGGAGGAGCAGGTCCTGCACCCTCTGGTTGCCCTCGCCGCTGAGGATGGCGGCCTGGACGGCGGCGCCGTACGCCACGGCCTCGTCGGGGTTGATGCTCTTGCAGAGCTCCTTCCCGTTGAAGAAGTCCTGCAGGAGCTGCTGCACCTTGGGGATACGGGTGGAGCCTCCGACGAGGACGACATCGTGGATCTGGGCCTTGTCCATCTTGGCGTCGCGGAGGCACTTCTCCACGGGCTCCATGCACCGGCGGAAGAGGTCCATGTTGAGCTCCTCGAAGCGGGCGCGGGTGATGGTGGCGTAGAAGTCAATGCCCTCGTAGAGCGAGTCGATCTCGATGGTGGTCTGGGCGGTGGAGGACAGCGTCCTCTTCGCCCTCTCGCACGCCGTCCTCAGCCGCCGGAGCGCCCTCGGGTTGCCGGTGATGTCCTTCTTGTGCTTCCTCTTGAACTCCTGCACGAAGTGGTTCACCATCCGGTTGTCGAAGTCCTCGCCTCCCAGGTGGGTGTCGCCGGCGGTGGCCTTGACCTCGAAGATGCCCTCCTCGATGGTGAGGATGGAGACGTCGAAGGTGCCGCCGCCGAGGTCGAAGATGAGGACATTCTTCTCGCCGGTGCTGGCGGCCTTCTTGTCGAGGCCGTAGGCGATGGCGGCGGCGGTGGGCTCGTTGATGATGCGCATGACGTTGAGGCCGGAGATGACGCCGGCGTCCTTGGTGGCCTGGCGCTGGGAGTCGTTGAAGTAGGCCGGGACGGTGATGACGGCGTTCTTGATGGTGGTGCTGAGGAAGGCCTCGGCGATCTCCTTCATCTTGGTGAGCACCATGGACGAGATCTCCTCCGCCGAGAACTTCTTCTCCTCGCCCTTGTACGTCACCACGATCATCGGCTTGTCGGCTGGGCCAGGCACCACCTTGAACGGCCACATCTTCATGTCCGCCTGCACCGACGGGTCCGAGAAGCGCCGCCCGATCAGCCGCTTTGCATCTGCAAGACACACACAGCGTGTTACGACATTTGAACATTATAGGTACTCATATAAAATTGTACTAACTGGATTTGTGAGTTATTTTTGTTACCCATATAAAATTGTACTAACTGGATTTTTGAGTTATTTTTCAATTCCCCCGTGTGCGCAACTACATGATCTTACAGTAATCAGGTTGCGGCAATCGAAGTGAATTTAAATTACAAGTTCATGCTAGTGATCCTCATCATCTGCCGCCAAAACAGAGGAAACAGAGCAAGATGTGTTGCAAGTGTAACTCCTACGGCTCATGAATACTTCCCAGTTTCATATTATCTGTTGTTTTGATTGTTTTAATCAAATATTTTATTTTTTAAAAAAAATGATCAGGTTTATAGAAAAAACACAGCTATATTTTGAACTAGCATGGTGGCCCGCGCAGATTGCGCGGCTAGCATCATTATATTTTCTCATGTAATAGCATATATGTTTTCTCATTATATTATTCAAATATATTAGAATAACATCATAATTTTAAATTTTGCAATAAGTTTACGAAACTACAAATGTGTAGTATTCATATTGTATTTTATATACGTGTTAGTTATTAATTATTTTTAATATCAAATTTTAGTTATTTGTAAATTATATATATTCCTATATCTACTCTAGACTCATCTTTTAATATTTCTTTTTTTAATTCCGAATTTTCTGTAAATTGTATTTCTATATAGACTCTAGGCTCTTCTTCCAATATTATTTATTTTTATCTCTGAATTTTTATTATTTCTAATTGTATTTCTAGGTAGACTCTAAACTCATCTCTCAATATTCTTTAATTTTTAATTTCAAATTTCAATTACTTCCAAATTGTATTCCTATATTGACTTTAAACTCTTCTTCCCATGTTTTTCTTAATTTCGAATTTCAGTTATTTGTAAATTGTATTTTTATACGGACTCAAAACTCTACTTTTAATTTTATTATGTTTATTCCGAATTTTAGTTAGTTTTAAATTGCTATATGGATTCTATACTCTACTTCTAATATTTCTTATTTTTTAATTTCGAATTTCTATTTTTTCTTAATTGTATTTCAATATGAACTTTATACTCTACATCTAATATTCCTTATTTTTAATTTCGAATTTCAGTTATTTCCTAATTGTATTTCTATATGGACTCTAGTCTCCTCTTCTAATATTTTTTATTTTTTAATTCTGAATTTCAACTATTTCTAAATTGTATTTCTATATGGACTCTAGTCTCCTCTTCTAATATTCCTTATTTTTTAATTCCAAATTTCAGCTATTCTAAATTGTATTTCTATATGGATTCTGCTTTTTCTTTTATTAATGTGAGAATTTCTAGGCCATGAGAGCGAACGTGGAGGCTCCTTTTTCTATTCCTTTAATACTATAATAGATGTGAACAAATATATTTTAATATTTAGTACATTGCATGTTAGATTTAGATTTTTATTTTTTTTTTAACTAGGGCCTGAAGCCCTCATTGGCACGTTTGGTTGGAGGGAGTTTTTAGAAGGGATTGGGAGTTCAGAGGGATGAGGCTATTAAGTGTTTTGTTTGTTTGAGAGACATGGAAATTTTAGTGGGATGGGATGGGGAATTGAGGAAGAAACTCCCTCCTTTTTAATATCTGCGTAGGGGCAAATAATTGGGAGAGATCCCCTTTATTTTGTCTAAGCAAATCTCATCCATCCGTTTTTATTAATGATCTAATCTCCAACTAAACTCCCTATCAATTTCCATCGCCTCTACCAAACAAGATATAGAAACAAGATATAGGATTAAAAATCAAATTCTCATTTTAATCTCATCATTAATTCTCTCGTATAAACTCTCAATCTCTTTTCCTCGAGTTACCAAACAAGCCGTAATGTAACGGTAGAGAATAGAGGTCTTAATGTTAGGTGTTAGATGTAGTGATAATTTTGTGTTTTAGATGTTGCTATTTTTTAATAAATTTAATTAAATTTACCAAGTTTGATTTGATTAGAAAAAGAAACTAATTCCATAATTTTGACACCAAAAATCAAATAATTGAAGGCGGAAGCAAAGGAGCGGGGCACTTACCAAAGACGGTGTTGGTGGGGTTCATGGCGACCTGGTTCTTGGCGGCGTCGCCGATGAGCCTCTCGGTGTCGGTGAAGGCCACGTACGACGGCGTGGTGCGGTTGCCCTGGTCGTTGGCGATGATCTCCACCCTGTCATGCTGCCACACGCCGACGCACGAGTAGGTCGTGCCGAGGTCGATGCCGATCGCAGGGCCCTCTCCCTTGTTGCCCGCCATCTTTCTTCTCTTCCGATCAAATCAAATCAAGCTCTCCGCTGATGAACGATCGAGTTGTGTTGTTGCTCTTCTGATTCGCTCGCGCTGGGACGATTTTGCTCTGTTTTTTTTCGCTTCGATCTCTCGACTTTGGTGGGGGAGAAAGGCAAAGGGAGGGGATTTGCTTATATAGGAGCAGAGCGGCGCGGCGTTCACGAATGTTCGAGTAGGGGCGTGATGTGGGTGGCGCGAATAGGCGGAGGCGGTTTCGGCTCGGGGCCGGGCTTAAGGCTTGTGGAGGGTTCGGGTGTTGTGGCGCGCGCACGGGACGTCTCCAGAACGGTGCGGGGGGATGGTGATCTCTCTCGGTTCGCTCGCAGGTTTCGTGCGGCGGGTGGTTGGTGGGTTGGGTGCGACGACGTGAGATCTTCTTTTGGTTTCCTTTGGGAGGTTGGTCCGTCCGGCTCGACCGCTCGAGCGGGTTCCCGCGCCAAGTGGAAAACGCTGGAATTATGTATAGCGTCTGTGCCTTCTTGGAGACGGCTTTTGCTTTTTTTTTTTTCCTTTTTCTCTTACGTTTCGCCACCTGGAACGTAAAGAGATGGTAGATGGAAGGAGCCTTGTACGAGCCTGTTTGAGGAATTTTTTTCATTTTTAATTTTAATTTTTTTTAATATTTATAGAAATATTATACCATCCAAAATATTTACACAATGGCCCCTGCCGTCCAAGTGGAGGGCTGCAAGGTGTGCGCATTTTGCACTTAGGTCCTTTGCCGCCCTCTACAAGGGCTGCAAGGGGGTAAATGCAATTTTCGCCCTACCAAAAATGTATTTTCTAGTTTTTTTTCAACTTGTCCGTTCCTCGCGTCACCCTGCCGCTCTCGGAGAGGTCGTAGGGTCTACTTCTGTAAATATTTCATCGGTACAATATTTCTGTAAATATTAAAAAATAAAAAATGAAAAATGAAAAAAAATTCCCTCTGTTTGCGCAGGTGCTATGCGTGCCGGGCCAGTCCGGTGTTCGTGCAGAGGCTCGACAGTGGTTAGCCGTTGGGCTGTGCCTGTGGCAGGCTGACAGCATCACCTATGTAGGCCCTTAGCTGTAGTTCATGGGCCGGAACACGGTAGCATATGGCCATGGGAGCATGCATATCGTCACTTAGGGCCAGTTTGGTTTTAGGTCTAAATTAGACTTGTCAATTTTTTGGCAACCTTAATAATAATTGTGTATGTTTGGATTGAAGCCAAATTTTGACATGCCTATATAACATAGGCCATTTTAATAGCCAAATTAGTTTAATTTGGCTTCAATCCAAAATTGGCATGCCAAAACTTGCTGCCAAATTTTGGTAAGGCCAACATTGGTCACAAACCAAACTGGCCCTTAGTCTCTCTATTTGTCGGTCAGTCTTATTTTCGTCCCTTAACTGCAAAACCGGGTACGATCCATCCCCCAACTTATGAAAACCGGACAAACGAGGTCCCTCGGTGGTATGAAGGGCGGTTTTGGCCGATGAGACGCCTACGTGGCTTCTTTGACTATGTCTTCGTCCCACGTGACATCCACGTATCGCTTACATGGCAATTTTATCCCAAAAATAATAAAAATCGTGGGACCATATATCAGCTACAAAAAAAAATAATTCCTCTCTCTCCGAGCCGGAGCAGGCGACGACTGGGGCGGAGCGGCTGACCGGCTGAGCGGGGTGGAACAGGGCGGGGCAGGCCGCAGCTAGAGCAGGCCGGCAGAGCGGCGTCGGCCGGAGCAGGCGAGGGGCAAGGCGGCGCTCCACGCGGCTCCAGCAGGCGGCGGCCGCGGCACAGACGAGGGGCAAGGCGACGGAGGACGACAACAACAACGCCGGCGCCGCAGGCGAGAGGTTGGCCGTGGTGGCGCCCATCCTCCCCGCCGACGCGGCCCTCCAAGCTGCCGATGTCCTCGTCATCGTCGTCTTTCACGACGGACCCACTGGCGGAGTTCCTCTGCTCAATCTCCGGCACGGTCGCCTTCTTCCCGCCGGCTGTCACCGTCGACCTCTCCGCGCTCCCCTCCGCCTCCTCCCCACCTTGCCGAGGTTGCCGCCCACCGTCGGTTCGCTCCGCCACCTCCCGCCTCGCTCGCCTGCTCCGTCATTCTCCTCGCCGCCCACCCGCCCTTCCCTTTCGTGCAGATCCAGGCCGACGCCCTCTCTGCTGCCGTCCCTCTTCTCGCCGCCGCCCCTCTGCTCTGTCGCCGCCGGCCACACGCCTTGTGGAGCTCGAGGCAGGTGTTGCGCTCTCGGTCGCGGAGAGGACACCCCCCGTGAAGTCCTCTAGCGTGCATGGGTGCGCGATGTGCAGCGCGGAGGGGACGCGCTTGTGAAGTCCTCCCGCGTGTTCAAGAGCTACTAGCTGCGAGCGGCGGCCTGAGGAGATAACCCGCCACAGTTGCCGCGCTCGCCGGCGACCTCCTTCTCTTCCTCCTCCTTCGGCTACCTCTGCCGCCGCTGTTCCGCCGGCATGCTTCGGCCGCCGTCGTCATCAGAGACGGTGGGGACTGGGATGACGACGACAACGATGGCGGCGATGGCTGTGAGGTGGCGCTGCGGTGCGATGAGGAAGAGGAGGGGGAGCCAAGAAGGAAGAGGATGACATGTGGAGCCCACCCACCATATTTATTTTGTTGTGTAGCTTATATGTGGGCCCACGGTTTTTATTAATTTTCCGATATATAATTACCATGTAAGTGCCATGTCAATGTTATAGGACGAAGACCTAGTCAAACTAGCCACGTAGACGCTATGTTAGCCAAAACCGCTATCTATACCGTACTAGTTTTGTAAGTTGGAGAATACGTTTTAGTTTTGTAAGTTGGAGAATACGTTGTATCCGGTTTTACGGTTCAGGGTCCGGTTTTACGGTTCAGGGACGAAAATCAAACTGGCGACAAATTGAGGGATAAAGTGAACTTATTCCTATCCTTACCCATGTGATTCATGATTGAACACATCATACATCAAACATGGCCATTTTTTCTCGTTTGGACTTTGGAGTACAGACCACAACCAACGAGATCACAGTTTTATTCCATATATCAACAGATCAGTGGAGAACAGTTCACATTATTGAACATACACGGCTAAAATCCCCGAACCGAGCAGGCGCATGGCCGCTACGCGCGGACGTGGCTGCCCATGCGCACGATGATCCCGTCGATGTCCCTGACGTACCCGACCTTCTGGCCCCAGCTCTTCTGCTCCGGCGGGCTCACCGGCACGGCGCCGCTGTCCACGGCCCGCCGGTACGCCGCGTCGACGTCCGCGTAGTCGAAGCAGATCTCCACGGGGCCCCGCTCGCCGGCCGAGTCCGGCAGCTGCACCGCTCCCGTCAGAGCGTCCGTCTCCCTCTGGTGCAGCGGCGTGAACGCGATCGTCGTCGTCCCGCTCTCCAGCTCCGCCCACCTTATAATTCATTACACGTCACACGTACGCATCAGGAAGTAGTTTCAAGCAGCCAGTTGAAAATTTAAGACGGGGAAAAAAATATTAACCGATGGTTTACTTGTGGGATTGGTCGAGGCGGCGGACGGTGTAGCCGAACGCGGCGGAGTAGAAGGCGGCCGACTTGGCGACGTCCTTGACGTAGACGACGGTGTAGGCGAACGCCGGGCTCACGGCGCCTTCGGAGGCCATGACACTCGGTTGCAGCTGAGGTTTGTCACGTACGGCCTGATCGATAGACGACGCTTGTGTGCAGAGCAGTGTTCGGTCTCTCTTGGAGCCCACGAGCTCCCATTTGTGCGTGCGGGTGCAGCCGCCGGAGTCGGTAGACCGGGGAGGTGGCGCGCATGCACGCAGTGACCACTCCTCCTACCTCCACGTACGTTGTCTCTGGCTTTCCCTGCTCATTGCGATGCTCAGCGTCATCGGTGAGCATGTCTCCGGGCGGTTCGGGCCGAGCAGGCAGCAGGTTGCACGGCCGTTCACACATGTAAGGCCTGTCGCGTATGGGCTCGGAGAACGGTTTGTTTAGCAGGCCAAATATCCAGGCCCTTTTTCACTTTTTGCCAAACACTCAACTGGGCCGCAGCATCCTCAACTGCAGCTGCAAGGGTGAACATCTGCGAATTTGCTACGCATCTGGCGACAGATTTCTCGGTCAAAATTTGTCAGATTTTCATCCGTTGGATTACGTATAGATCTATACCGAGACTGTGATGTAGGGTCAGATCGGGTGTTCGGTACCCGTCCCCTGAAGTAGGAGTTTTATTTTACTCTAAGCCTGACATGATGTAGTATCTTTTTCACTAGGTTTATCGGCTCAATGCAACAAAAAAAATAGCAACAATGCCCCACCCTGTGTAATTATAGTGTGAAAATACTAAACTTACATGTGTAATTACTAAACTTACAGTCCTATATAACTAAAATTACATTTGTAAGTATAGTTGATATGACATGTAAGTGTACTTATATAGTTACACCGTAATTACTGCAGTTACAGTGTAACTATAGTAAAATTACACCGTAACTTTTAGTAGATGGGTTGGTGATAATTTTTTTTGCAATGTAAAGATCTAACAAATAAAATATATGCAATATATATAATTAATATATGCTGATACATGTATAGACTCTTCTAATCTAGTGATCAAATGAGCCTAATCCAACTACCTAAAATCTGTGTGATTTGAATCTAAAAATCTGTCGTGTGATGTGTGATGGTTAACTGGTCCCGAACATCTGACCTAGCTAGATAGATGCTGCCATAGTGCCATGGCATGGAGTCGAGGTCAAGATAGTGGACGTCGTTGGCTCGTTGCAAGTTGCAACTGGCCAATCGTGCTATAGAAATCGGTGCTGATTGGGCGGTATATCCGGTTGGATCGCTCCTAACTCCGAAATTTTGTTAGGTATGTCACGTCGTTTCCGCAACTAGCTAGTTCATCGTCCTGCCGATATATCTGGCACTAGGTTTGGACTTTGGGGCTATGTACGTAAACAGCAAACTCTATCTTCAAAGCATCCCAACACACGCCAATAGCAGGCATTATATGTGACTCCAGAGCGAACCGCCAAGGCACAGTTTGTACAGATTTGACCAGACCGAAGTCGTTATAATACACTTATGTTCACCCCCGTAGCTTTCATGACCTGTACATCTACATGCTCCGTTCAATTTTGGCAGAAGTTGTGGAACGTACAGCCATATATCTAATTATTATTACTCCGTAAGGAGACTAACTAAGGAGATACATGGTGGATTAATATGACACACTTTCTAAGCTTCTAAACGGTGTTATTTTTTTTCTAAAGAAAATATTAAAACTAGGGAGAGAAGAAATGTAGAGAGTGTCTTCTGAATAATTTTTTTTTTAAAAAAGAACTAAAGTGAAGATAGGGCATGATAGGGAGGCATGTGTAAACGATATATTAACGTGACAACATAGAATTGTCATCCGGTTTAGGTTCTATATTCTCATTGAAATCCTTCAAAAAAAATGTCCCTTTGCGTTAGAGAAAGAATATCTGGTCGTTCATTTTATCGTCACAATTAAGCTGTTGAGTCCTTGGTGGCTTGGTCATGTATAGCAGATCACACCATAGTATCGCCGGGGGACATTACTACTCTTCCCACCCATGCACGTAATTAAAAAAAATGATAACCTAATTTTGTGCGCTATATCATGATCATGTATGTGACTTATAAGTCGAAGCTATAAAAATGCCTTCGAAGCTTGTCCTAATAAGTTGAAGATCACGGATATTATCTCCGTTATAAAATATAGAAGATTTTATCTATATAAGTAAGATTAAATGGGTAAAATCTCTTATATTTTAGAACGTGGTACATAATTAATTATCTATACTTTATACGTCACACATAAATCAATGGTTAAAAACTCTAATATTATTACTCCACACGAATGTGCGCGTACATTGCTTAGCTAGTACTCACATCTTTATTCCCAGTTATAACATGCTAAGGCTACATTTTATAGCCTTGATTATTCATCCACTGCACGCTGAAACATCCACAGACAAAATACATTGTACATTAATACGTACGTACGTGATGTGTTTGCAACTTTTGCATGCGCACATCACCATGTACGTGCAACTAACCATGGATGCTTAGCGGTGCACAACGATCTTGGTGTACTTGGTCATGTCAGTGGTGGCACTGCGTGCGCTGGTGGCAAGCGGGAAGTAGAAGGGATAGATCTCGTAGCGCACCCTACAGCTACTATAGTTAATCTGACATCCCTGTTGTGCGCCGCAGTATTGACCGAACCTTGACACCGCCGTTGACAGACACTGCGCGCAAGCCAACGGTGATAAGTCCTGTGTGCACTGTGCCAGCCCGTAGATGTTGATGAACGGCGTGTACTGATCCTTCGTCCTACCCAGCCCACCACTCCCAGCCTGCGACGTTGCCTTGCCCATAACCTTCCCCACCGCCTTCTGGAACGCCTTGCCGTTATCCATCGCCTGCACGTTCACAAGGATCACCCCGGCATCTGTGTCCGTCTGCCCGATGAAGTTCTCGTTCTCGAACCGCATGAAGCAGTAGTCATACCTGCACGTAGAATAATTATAGTTTTCCAGTTTATCAGTCGCCTGAATTCATTGTTTTTTTCTATGTTTGTGGTCATCACACTTGGCATATATACCATATTCTTGAGTCGGATTGGTAGTTGCAGCTGGTGAGGATCTGGTTCGCGGCGGAGGCGAGGCAGGCCTGGCAGTCGCTGGTGGAGACGTCGCCGCGGCATTGCGCGAGACTGTAGATGACGTTGTTGCCTTTCCCGGCGGAGGACGTGGCGAAGCCGCCGCCGGTGGAGCCCTTGGCGACGAGGTCGGTGAGGACGGAGTTGATGCTGGCCACGGCCTTGCTGTTGCCGGCCAAGCTGTTGCCTGAACAGTAGCTGCCAAGGGAGTCCATGGCCATGCTCAGTGGTAGCAAGGCAAATGACATGAGCACCAAGCAACGGCAAGCTTTGCTACTGAATGCCATGGGCTTTGATCGCTCAAGCTCACTCTCACTCTCACTCTTAGTGTTGTGTATCAACCTAGCTAGTTAGAAGTGTGTGTGTGTGTGTGGGGGAGGGGGGGGGGGGGGGGGGGGCTTGGGTTCACTGGGGGAGGAATGGTTGGATCTTATAAAGATGAGTTGGATATGGGTTAGGAGCGATGTGATTGCAGCCTTTTTTTGACTGTTTAATTGGTTGCATGCAATGGTTGATGTTGACGGTCGTATATGGAGACTACGAGCTTATTAACTATTGCTGAGTCGGACATGGCAATGTCGATGCACTAGTTTCTGCAGATATTGCGAGCTAGCTGGCTGATTGGCTGCTTGCTACGAGTCGTTGACTAGTTATATTTGACTCGGTTAATTAGGACGTTAATTATCCACAACGACTAACATGAACTGTATACTGTGAAGCAAACTAAATTATGTACCAAGCTTAGGATGCAATTGTGCAAAACTAATTGTTAATCTAAACGTTTGGCTATGTACATCCGCCAAATATCTATGTCATATCCTCTTCGTTTTATATTATTTTAAACTTAATTGTTTTTTCTAATCAATTATTTTAGCTTAATCAAGTTTATAGAAAAAATATAGCAACATAAATAACACAAAACAAACATATTTTTAAAATAAATATAATGTAATATTTAACAAAACTAATTAAGTGTTGTAGATGTTGATAAAGTTTTCTACAAACTTGATCAAATCTAAAAAAAATTGACTAGAAAAAAGTTTATTTTAAAAAATAGAATATGCAAAAGCCTTGTGTATCTGTTGTATTAAGAGAGGTGAAGTTTTAAAACTTTACAAGCTTTAACTAAAAGGAAAAAAAACAAGGGAACACAAAAAGCGTGGGTCAACATCTCGCGACAAGTCAGGTGACTGATCAGCGGGCAGCGCCTCAAATGGGCAGGCCGGCCGCGCGCTAGACCGTTGCTTCCTCCGCGGCCGCACTTGCACTACTTCCTCCCATTATTTCCTCTCATAGTTGAACACCCTATTGTTTCGTTTCTTCCAAATTGTTCAGGCTACTAGGGGAACAATGGTGTGTGAAGCCTAGCCTGTTTGCTTTGCCAACTTTATTTGTAGCATCACACCTCCACTCGATGAAGCAAACACTGTTGGAAGGGAAGCAAAGAGGTTGTCGGATGGCGGTGAGGACATGCCACCAAAGCTGTTTGGGTTCGAGGCAGCGGACGAGGCCTTGCAAGTACTTGGGACTGCCGATCTCGATCCAAAAGCTGACGACCGCAACACTGCAACCGCTGGTAAACAAGTTTGCACATCGGCCGCCGTATTCGAAGGCCGAACAGCTGCAACCTATAACATGGAACGAAGGGAGTAGTACCTAGCAGGTTCATTTGAAAAATATGTCTTAGAGGGCTTATATCATGAAAATTAAACTCCAAGGTTGACAAAACCATTCAACATTAACTAAAAGTGAACAATATTAATCCGAACTCAACCATAGTTAACCGACATCAAGCTCCGCTCATCGATGGACTCCAGCAACTGCATCGCCCTCTGGTGCAGCAGAGTGTGAACGTGATCGTCGTCGTCTCGCTCTCCAGGCTCATGCTTTGACCACCTCAATGACACTAATTAATGGTCGTTGATGATCCTTAAGTACCAAATCCGACCGTCAAATCCTCGATAAGAAGCCAGAGCCCTTCGGCCAACAACTATATCCACTACACCGACAGCTGCATAATCATTCAACGGCGTCAGACAACAGTCATTACCCATTCATCCATATTAGGGTGATCGGCTAAGTAAGTTCAGTCAAGTAGATTAAAGATCTACTCCCTCCGTTTTAGACTATAAAACGCTTTGACTTTGGTCAAAGTAAAAATATTTCAAGTTTTATTAAGTTTATGAACAAATATAGTAATATTTATAATATACTAAGTTAGTTTCATCAAATCAATAATTGAATATATTTTTATAATAAATTTGTATTGGGTAAAAATGTTACTAATTTTGACTTTGATTAAAGTCAAAATGTCTTATAACCTAAAACAAAGGAAGTACATATTTATATTGTTATCTACTTCCTCTGTGCTAAACAAACGAATCTAAAATTAGGATGTGTCTTATTTTAAGACGGAGAGTACCATCGTGTGCAGTTGCGGTGTTTCTATTCCATTATCCCAAAAAAAAAAAGTTAAAGAAGTGTACCAAACAGCCCTTTAGTCTGGCTCTCCCTGGTCATTTTGCTCATCAGCGAGGGCGGTTCGGGCCGAGCAGGTAAACCGGTTGGGCCGTCAAACACATATCTGAGGCCAGTCACGTATGGGCTCAGTCGCTCAGAGGACGGTTTGTTTAGCAGGCCGAATATCCATGCCCTTTTTGCCAAACACTCAACCGAGCTGCTGCATCACTGCTTGTCCTCGCCTGCAGGCTGCAGGCTGCAGCTGCAAGGTGTGAAACACGGACAAACACATGTGGCCTCACATAGATGCGGGCATGTGGCCATGGGGGTCGACGGGATCAGATCGTGCTAGTGGACAGCCAGCGTTGCTAACTTGCTATTGACCAATCGTGCTATAGAAACAGGGGCTGCTTAGGCGGTATATCCGGTTGGATCGGCCCTAACTCTCTGAATCTTTTGGTCTTTTTTGGTTACGTATATATGTCACGTCGTCTCTGCAACTAGCTCGTCGTCGTGCGGCCCATATATCTGGCACGAGGTTTGGAGTTCACGATATATGTAAACTCTCTCTTTCGAAGCATCGACCCCCCTTTCAGAGTTTTCGACGTTGATTTGGACCGTCGATGCAACTCATGCCAATAGCAGATGCTCTATCACTGCTACTACAGAAAACCGGATTGGTGCTGGTTGGGGTCCGGTCTTAGGTGACAAGATAACCCAATCGGCACACACAGTAGGCACTAGGCAGCACCCAGATGTGGCTCCTTTCTTTCTTTTCTTGTTTGAGAATTTCAGCCATATACACTCTTCCCATTGACCCATCCACATAGTTAAAAATTGGTAGCCTTTTAATTTCGTGAACTATGTCATGATCATATGATTTACAAGTCGCAGCTATAAAAATGCCTTCCAAGCTGGTCCTAACAAGTTGAAGATCAATTTTCAGTAGCACATAATGTATAAGTTAAACACTTCGATAATATTACTGCTCCACACAAACGTGTGTACATTGCTTTGCTAGTACACATTTTATTCCCGGTTATAGTATGCTAATAAGGCTACACTTTATAGCCTTATATTATTCATGAACCGCATGCTAATCAAACGTCTCCACACACATTGTACTATAGTTTATACTTTAGTATGTGATGTGTTATGCGTACAAGCATGCATGCACATCACCATGTATGTGTAGGTAGTTCTTAGTGGTGCACGATGGTTTTGGTGTACTTTGTGATGTCGGTAGTGGCGGTGCTACTAGTGGCGAGGGGAAAATAGAAGGGGTAAATTTCGTAGCGCACCATGCAGCTACTGTAGAGTATCCGGCATCCCTGTTGCGCGCCGCAATATTGGTCGAACCTGGACACCGCCGTTGATAGGCATTGTGCACATGTCAGCGGCGATAGGTCCCGCGTGCACTGTGCGAACCCGTAGATATTGATGAACGGCGTGTATTGGTCCTTCACCCTTCCCAGCCCGCCGCTTCCCGCCTGTGACACCTGTGCCGTCGCCTTGCTCATCACCTTCCCCACCGCCTTCTGGAATGCCTTGGTGTTGTCCATCGCCTGCACGTTCTCCATGATCACCCCGTTGTCCGTGTCAGCCTGCCCGAAGAAATTCTCGTTCTCAAACCGCATGAAGCAGTAGTCATACCTGCACATAATACAATCATTACAGTTTTAATTTGCTATCTTTCGTATGTTCGTGGTCATCACACTTGGCAAGTTGGCATATAATATACCATATTCTGGAGTCGGATTGGTAGTTGCAGCTGGTGAGGATCTGGTTGGCGGCGGAGGCGAGGCAGGCCTGGCAGTCGCTGGTGGAGACGTCGCCGCGGCATTGCACGAGACCGTAGATGACATTGTTGCCTTTCCCGGCGGTGGACGTGGCGAAGCCGACACCGGTGGAGCCCTTGGTGACGAGGTCGGTGAGGACGGAGTTGATGCTGGCCACGGCCTTGCTGCTGCCGGCCAAGCTGTTCCCGGAGCAGTAGCTGCCAAGGGGATCCATGGCCATGCTCAGTGGGAGCAAGGCAAAGGAGACGAGTAGCAAACAACGGCAAGCTTTGCTACTGATGATTGCCATGGCTGTCACTATAGCTCGATCTCACAGTCTCAATGCTGTGTGTTTCACACCCTTAGCTAGTTGATCAAGTGTGTGTAACTTGGGTTCTCTCGGGAGGAATGGTTGGAGCTTATATAGATGAGTTGGATGGGTTAGGAGTGATGTGATTGCAGCCATTTTTTGACTGTTTAATTGGCTGCATGCATGCATGCAATGGCAGGCAGATGTTGATGGTAGTGTGAGAGTATGAGACTATGGGCTTAACATAGACGTAGAAATTACTTTCCCAATGTCCATGCACTAGGCAGTTTCTCATGCAGATATTGCGAGCAAGCTGGCTGCTTGCGATGACTCGTTGACTGTATCTTTGATTCGGTTAATTAGGACGTTATCCACAACGACTAACATAGGCTGCTGAAGCATGCAAACCAAAATATGTATACCAAGCAAGCATGCAAATATTCAAAAGTAATTGTTAATCTATACATGCTTGTATTTTTTTTCAAATAATCTCATACATGATTTGATGATTGTAAATTTCCTGCATCTAAATATATTTAATTATAGAAAAAAGTACGAACTACCCCCGAACTATTACGGTAGTACCCAACGAGGTCCGCCTCCGTCGCTGGTCGCCCGGTCCGCCTTCGCCAACCCATCCCTAAATTGCTCCAGGCCAAGCACGTTTAACCTCAGAGTTCTTTAGAGATCGGCTTCCGGAAAAGAAGTTGCAACTTGTTGATATGAGTATTCTATTAATCCTATTAAGCCCTGGACCGGGATGTCACATCCACCTCCACCACCCGCCGCCCGGACGAGGTCCGCCTCCACTGCCGGCTGCTGGTCCGAGCGCATGTGCAAGAGAGAGTTGGGGGGACTGAAGGGATTGGGTTGAGGGTTAAGTGGCCCAGCGAGTTTTTTTTTATTTTGTTTTGCTGACTGGATTGCCACGTTGGCGCCACGTTGGCGCCACGTGTGTAATTTATATATAGTCAAAACCACTCAAAACAGTGTTAGGGGGTTATTTGTTCGGTTTCAATAATCGAGGGTGTAAAATGTCTGGTTTTCGAGTTCAGGGGTGTAATTCGGTCGACCACGATAGTTAGGGGTAATTTGTACTTTTTCCTTAGTTATACGAGATAAACTTTTGATCGGATGGACTAAGTTACAGCACATTTGCAGACAAATTTTCATTAGAAGTCCAGAGTTGAACAAAATTTACATACTACTACAACTAATAACAATATCATCTCGAAAAACTAACACCCCTGATCCCGCGTTCTCGACAACTTCCAGATTATAGATTATCACAGACACTTTCTAACTTCCTAAACAGTAATTTATTAATGAAAAACTTTCTTCATCATTATTTTTTGAGAGTTTTGTTTTTTTAAAACAAAATTAAGCTATCAACTTTCTGAATTTAATTCATTTGTTTGTGTTGAATAATATGATCGTAAACTCATCCATCGGCCATAATCTATTAGCTACGTCCCCTCGACGCTGCTCAACTTAGTGTGCCCATATCCATGGACACCCTCTATGAATTATACATGGTCGTCTGATGTATGACACTACCTCATGTTGCATCGAGCTATGTATTTACAAATGAGCGATTTTATTGTCTTTGAGTGGGTATCTGGATATATCATATTTTCTAATGTAAAATGTATCTGGGATGACATAATTATTATATATAGAAAATTGGTAACTCTCAAGAACCCCAAAATGTATCATCTAGGTAGGTAGTAAGTAGAGTAAAGTACGCGGCCGGTCCTTAACGTGTTAGAGCGAGGTATCACTTAGATTCATGATCTTGAAAAATCGATATTAGGGTCCGTGATCTTATTTAAATGACTCATTGAGATCCAAAGGACCTCTGACCGGGTTGACTAGCTTACGTGACCATCCAGAGTGACAGCATATTTGCATTTTAGCCCCCTCGCATCCGATCCAACACTTCTTCCCCAAATCTTCTTTCAGCACTAGTGGTGAGGACGACAACGAGCGGCTGATGGTGGACAACAACAACGGCACGGCCAATGGTATACAACGACGGCGGTGGCGAACGGATGACGGCGCAGCGCACGCGGTTGAGGGCCGAGGAGAGGGGAGCAGCGGTGGAGGGCAGAGGGCGTTGAGCTCCAGCGGCTGAGCTCTATACAAGCTTTAGGCCACAATGGCATAGGTTGGACCGGCGACAACTCGGAGTGTGGTGGCGGCAGCCCGGTGCGGTAGCGGCTTAGCTCGGGGACGACACGAGTGAGCTCACCAGAGGTCACTCTCGTGCTGCTACTTCGTGTCGTCCACACGCAACTAGCCGGGAGACAACGAGGGGATGACGAGCGGTGGTGAACGACGCAGAGCAAGAAGTAGTAGCACATCAAGGGCCAGGAGACGACGAGGGGACAACCAGCCGCAGGGATATGACCGCAGCTGGGACGGAATCCGCCGGTGTGCGTGTCACCGCCTAGCGCGGTGACGTCCACGGCCTTATTGCGGCCGTCGTTGCCGGATCCGACGGATAACACGATGACATCGCTGTCGTTGAGGCTCCGATAGCCGTCGAACTTGAGGGAGGACTGGTGGATGAAGAGGTCCTCGCCGTCGTCGTCGGGAGTGATGAAGCCGAACCCATTGGTGGCGTCGAAACCCTTCACCGTCCCCTTCACCCTCTCCGACACCATCTCGCCCTCACCGCCGAGCCCTAGAAGCCGCTCGCCGCCCCGCTTCGCTGGCCAGCCGCTGCCACCGCCCAACTCGCCCTTCCGCTTCCCTTCGCCTGGGGCGACCTCGACTCGACCAGTTCCGGGTACTTGAGGCGGCCCGCCTAGCGCTTGCAGGTCTCGCCGCGGCCACAACAAGCGATGGCGAGAAGGGCTGGCCGCCGTCCCCCACCCTTCTCCCCGCCAGTCGCCTCCCTTCTCCCTCTTTGCGCATGCTCGCCAACCCACCACTGTACCCGCCTCCCTCCTCGTCGTCACTGCCGCCGCCGCGTTTCCACTGCCACCCCAATCGTCCCGCAACCGCAAACCATAGAAATCACACTAAAAAAAGATTTAGGGAAGAAGGGTTGGATCGGATCCCAAGGGGACGAAATGCAAATATGCTGTCACTCTGGACGGCCATGTAAGCCAGTCAACCCGGTTAATTTTTCAAGATCATGACATAAGTGACACCTCGCTCCAACTTTAAAGACCGGCCGTGTACTTTAGTAAATACATGATGCCACTTGGTCAATTTGCAGAAGAAAAAAAGGGAGAAAGTTACACTAAGAAGTTTTAAAGCAGGGCCAAATTATAGAAGTGTCACATTGCATCTGTGTATACGGAAATAGGTTCCCCCACTCCCACCAGTGTCCACTGTCTAGCACGCACTTGCGTTGTGTGCAGTATCGATCAGTTATACTAAGGACGGCAGCAGGTTAGGTCGGGCACTGGTAGAGCAAAACCATGCCCGACCCCATGCCCGTCGTCACCCGCCTGAACCCTATCCACTAGAGTTAGCAGGCAAAACTCCGTGCCCATACCCATGCCCGACAGGTACGGGTATATCCGGCGGGTACCCAATGGATCTCACATAAATAATAACTCGAAAGATAGATAATTTAACAAAGAGAAATAAAATTAACAATTTACCAAATTTTAGTTATCGACAATAATTTGAATTACATCACAACTTATTATTAGTTAGTATCACAAATGAACCAAGAGAAAGGGGTATAAGAATTAAGAGATAAGTTGAAATTAGCTAATAGATATGTATCAGGTCGGGCATGAGTTACCCACAGGTAAAAAATGAAACCCAACTGTTACCCACAATGTCTTCGGGTATCGGGCGGGCATATCCACGGATAAAAAATCACACCCACACTCATGCCCATTGGGTCGGATATCCGCGGATACCCGGACCCATGAGCAAAATTGCCATCCCTGAGTTATACGGTATTACACCTTGACTAATTTTCTACATCAGTTCGGCCGATGGCCACGGCTCACTGTAGCTAGTGGAAAGTTAACCAACCAGTAGTACACGCCCAATCTGTACTCCACAGAGCTTAAGATTAGGTAACGACGCATGCGGCAGCCATCGACGATCATGGGCCATATCTTTTGCTCTACAACATATATATATATATCATCGATGCTAGAATTTAAATCTTAAAACTTAATTTTAAAGTTTTTATATCGCAGTTTTTTTAAACATTAACGCTTAAGTCATTAAGAACACACACGCACACGCGCGTATATATATATATATATAGACACACACACGGGCGCGCGCACACACATATACACATATATATACACATATACATATATATATACACACACATATACACATATACATATATACATACACATATACATATACACATATACATATATATATACACACATATACATATACATATATATATATATATATATATATATATATAAAAGTTTTAATTATAAATTAACTTTTTATCACTAACATATCGTTTGATGTATTATTCATAATTGGTCCCAGATGGCGGCCCAAACTACTGGCCTACTGCTAGTACTGTGAGAACTGGACGACAGCCTATACAGGACAGGACGCGTGCACGTCGGAGCAGCGACGCCGGCAGCGGCGACACGGTGAGGTTGATGCCAAAGATCGATTGGTCGTTTTTTTTTTCTCTTTTGTAAGGGAACATGCGAAATGCTCTCACGTCTTTGTATTAAGGAACGTGACGGTTGGTCGTCGTTCTCTCGATGATGAATTAAGAACGGATCGTGAGCTCGTTCGGGTTTCTATTAATTCTATTTGGCTGCCACCTAATGACGACTGAATACTTAATTTAGTCGTCCTCTCTCCATGTGGAAGTGTGGATGCGGCTTACCTGCAGCAACAGCAGCGACGAGCGACCTGCTCCATCCACCGACGGCAGCAGACAGGCAGTACACCCAGCATTCAGCGCTGCGCCGCGCATCGTCCGATGCATGAGCCAGGCAATGGTATAAAATCCAGAGATCTACTAATGCCGGGATTAGTACCAGTGATAGTGTGGTTGACCGATCAATACGATCCAGTGGGCGACCTCGAATGGATCTGGGTCTGCCTAAATATCAATCCCAACTTCTGCAAATTCTACGGGAGATTTGTGGGCAGCAGGCTGTGCTCTCTTGGGCCGTGTTTAGATTCTAATCTTTTTCTTCAAACTCCAATTTTTCCGTCATATCAAATGTTTGGACATATGTGTGGAGCATCAAATATGAACGAAAAAAACTAATTTCACAGTCCGACTGTCAATTGCGAAACGAATCTTTTGAGTCTAATTACGCTATAATTTGACAATGTGATGCTACAGTAAACATTTGCTAATAACGGATTAATTAGGCTTAATAGATTCATCTCGGAGTTTGCAGGCGAAATCTGTAATTTGTTTTGTTATTAGTTTACATTTAATACTTTAAATATGTGTCCGTGTACTAAAAATAAATTGGCACACGAACTAAACACAGCCTTGGTAACCAAGTCAAGCAGGGATCCAGTAAAAGATACTCCCAATTAGGGAGTTTGACTCGTAGTAGGTTTTGCTCGAGCTCTAGACAAGACGAATCCGAGCCATCTGTCAAATCTCACGAGCTTTTACATATCGGGCTAAGCTTTAGCTCATAACGAGCCTCACAATATATGAGTTTTATTTTTTTAATAAACTAGTAGATTAAATATGATATAATATACGCACACAATGAAATAGCTTGTATTGGTATTATATACTTCATCCGTTTCAATTTTTATAATATATGACCTTCTAGAATTGTTTATATTTATATAAATGTTAATTAATCTAGACTTACATATATGAGCAAATATGGGCAATACTAAAAAGTCTTACATTATGAAATAGAGGGGATCGAGTATTTATTTTTTAAGAGATTATCATTGAAATATATGTTGTACTACTTATGAACCAATCTCGATATATAGTCGAGCTGATCGAGCTCGACTCGAATCTGGCTAGAAGTTCAAAGGTTAACAGGCTCGAGTTGAGCTTGTATTGAGCTCGAGCCGGTCGGCTCATTGACGGAAGAGCAGCCCATCAGCAGGTCTCGAAGGATGAAGGAGAGATCTCCTCCGAAACCAGATGAAAGAAAAAGATAAGACTAATGGTACCGAGACCAAAGCAACTTGGCAGTACGTGAACCATATGATAATCTGTCTCTCTGCATGCAACTGCTAATTTGCACATGTTTACATTTAAGGTCTGATGAGGATGGTTGACCTTTTGCTTATACTGTAAGTCTGTAATAACCAGGAAAATAATGTAAAACAGGCTATGGCCTGCCCGGCCGGCTGGTGACTGGTTACTATCATACTCGTTTCGATGGAACCTCGTTGCTAATGAGTAATGAACGTAGAGCCCATTACCAGCCCAGGTCCATTAAAAACTTACTACCAAGTGAGTTTTTTCTTTATGTAGCTAGCCCATCAAGCTCAAAGCTCTCAAAAGAGGAGCAACTTTATTTTCATTTTGCGGAACACATTAATTCTGTAGCTTATCAAAGAGGCTAACGGTAATTTGTGGCTCAATCTTACTCGAGTGGCTCTAGATTAGATGGGGAATTTAACTACTTGCCACTTTTAGGTTTGGCAATTATCCAAATACCTCTCTTAGGCTCGCGCTTAATAATTTGTCACAGGAGAGAGATGATTTCTTAATTATTTTCCACTTTTACCTACGTGGCGTGCCCGCGTGGAAAACAACATGGACCCCACCCGTCAGCCCCTTCTCGCTCATTCTGCTCCTCCTCCGGCTACCAAGTCTCATCCTTCTCTAGATCTTGGCAGCGGAAGCAAGCTAGCATCGGCGGCGCCGTCGGAGGCGGACCTCTCGCAACTCTCGACGGTGAGGAGGTGCACGGGGAGGAGCGGCCTGCGGTAAGGTGAGCAAGGACCTGATCCATGGCGGCGATGGCGCACTGTGTTGTCCTAGTGCTTGTCCTCGTCATCGCCTCCTCCCTTGTTGCGGCGGCGTATGGGGCGGCCTTGCGTTCGCCCAGCGCCAACGAAGGCAAGGGAGAGGTCAACACCGACACCGCCTTCGACCTCATCACCACCGGCCGAACCTCAACACTGACGACGCAAGGTGGTCTCGCCAGAGCCGTGGCCATTGTTAGGTTGGTCTCACCTTTGTCTCCTTTTTTTTTTAATCCCTGCGAAGTCCGCCTCCGATGCCCCGATGCCACGATTGACGTTGCCGCGTCGCTGGCTGATTCCGTCGCTAAGATTTGGAGAAGGAGGCTGTGACGGCCGGAGGAGGAAAAGGAGAGGGGAGGGGCTAACGGGTAGGGTCCTCATTGATTTCCACACGGGCACACCACGATGACATGTCACGTAGGTAAGAGTGACAAATAGTTAAGAAATCATCTATCTCCGGTGATAAATTATTAAGCGTGAATTTAAGAGGGGTATTTGGATAATTACCAAATCTAAAAGTAGTAAATAGTTAAATTCCCCAGATTAGATTGGGAATGCGTGAAGTTCAGGCGAGCAAGGCATGTAAACACTGACGCAAATCGCAATCACGCAATACATCACTACAGCAGCAGCGGATCAAGATCAACAACTCCATTTCCCAAAATTTAATCCATAATGAAAGACATACACTGATATACAAGAGCCTAAACATTTACTAATCATCAACAAAGGATAGCTAGGAATTAATTAAATAATACAGCTACGCCAACAGTGCGTACGTCAGCACCATTCACCCCACGCTTTTTTAGCGCAATGTGTAACCACCCAGCGGCATTGTCAGAAAAAGTTGAGGGCTTTTTTGGTGCAGCCTTGGAGTGTTGGACTACAACAACTCCTTGATAAGAGTCCGTTTAGTTCGCGAACGAAAACTTTTAGCGGGTTATATGGATATTAATTTAAAGTATTAAATATAGACTAATAATAAAAACAAATTATAAATTTTGCCTGAAAACTACGTGACGAATTTATTAAGTCTAGTTAATCTGTCATTAGTAAATGTTTACTGTAGCACCATATTGTTAAATCATGGAGCAGTTAGGTTTAAAATATTCGTATCGCAATCTACACGTACTCTGTGTAATTAGTTTTTTTATATATTTAATACTTCATGTACGTGTCTAAAAATTCGATGTGACAGGGTGAAAAATTATTGTTTAAATACTAAACAATATAAAACACCGCGATATTATCAGAGGTTTGATGATGAAGTCGATGGTCATCATCATAATCTCTCTCAACGTGCCTGCGAGTCTCATTGCCCCCCAACTCCCCCGCCCACGAAATGATTCCCCTGCTCGCCGGCGTATGTCGCAAGCAACACAGCGATCCAACAACGAGCCTCGCGCCCTCGCGGCTCCACCACCTGCGCACCGCCGCATCTGCGTTTTCTCCGTGCTCCGAACCCGACATCCTTCGCCACCGGGTCCGACCGGCCGGCCCGTACCCAAAAAGTCAATTTTCCCGGGCCCCACATGTCAGTGAGGTACCAGCCCATCCCCCGGTCCTAAACAACTTAACCACCGGTGAACAACTGAGCACCGATGCCCCACCTCGCAGAGATAATTATAAAGTATTAGGGCCTCTTTGAATCGCAAGATTGAGAAAACATAGGAATAGGAAAAACGTAGGATTTTAATAGGAATGTAAGTGTAAAACAGAGGATTGCAAAACACAGGAAAAACATAGGAATGACCGTTTGATTGAATGGTGAGAGAGAGACTTAAAGGAAAGTTAGCAAGAAGTTGAAGCTCTTGCTAAGGGCCTCTTTGAATCGCAGGGTAGAAAAAAACGGAGGAATAAGAAAAACGCAGGATTCTGACAAGAATTGAAGTGTAAAACAGAGGATTGCAAAACACAGGAAAAACACATGAATGGTCGTTTGATTGGAGCGTAGGAAAAACGCAGGAATCGGATGAGAGAGATAGACTCAAAGGAAATTTTCCAAGAGGTTGGAGCTCTTGCTAAATTTTCTCCAAAATCCACATGCAATGTGCCATTCCATACGAATTTCATAGGATTTGGAAAGCTTCAATCCTTTGAATCAAATGGCCAAATAGGAAAATTTCCTATAGGATTTGAATCCTATGAAATTCCTACATAAATCCTTTGATTTAAAGGGGCCCTAAATTTCCTTCAAAATCTCTATAGGATTGTCCATTCCATATGAATTTTAAAGAATTGGATAGGATTCAATCCTTTATTTCAAAGGGCTTTATAGGAAATTTTTCTATAGTATTGAAATTCTCTGAAATTCCTGTGTTTTCCTCCAAATCTAAGGAGCCCTTAACCGGGGAAATCGCTACCTAATCTGGCCTAACCGAGGTAATTATCGAGTGGGATTAACCTTCGTTCGGGGCGGTGCTCGGGTCGGGCGTCCAGATCTCGGGCTCGCTGAGCTGTCGCCATCGACCCGGAGTCCCTCCCGCACCAGCTAACCTTTGCTTCCGTTGGAAGCGCCAGCCAGCGCTCGCCGTTGTCACCTGTCACACTGCGTTGCACGGATTATCGTTTTTAATTAATCGTCACCAGATTGTTTTTTTTCTTTCTTTTTGCAAATCTCGCTTCGCTTTTGGAGTGGGAGGAATTAATTGTGGTGTTGGGTTGATCGATCAGGGGCAGCGCGAGCGAGGCCCGGTTGGTAGCAGTCGGTGCGTGTGTTTGTGCGTGTGCGCGCTGCTTGCATCGTGGTGCGAGGAGGGGAGAGGAGGGGTGCTGCTATAAATACGGCTCAGATCTGGGAGGCTTTCTTCCTCGTCCGCCTCCGGTCTAATCCGATTCAAACCCGCCGTTTCCAAGCTTGCTCTCCTCTCCCCCCCAATCCTTCCCTCCCGAGTGGCAGGGTGAGCATTCCGCCGCTCCCGTGTTTTTTTTTTTGATCCATCTCCGTGGTGGTGGATCGCGATCGCGTGTGTGGGGTTGAGGGGGGTTTCGATTTTGTGGTTTGGGTGGTGTTTTTTTTTTTTTTTTTTTGGGGGGGGGGGGGGGGGGGGGTGGGGGGGGGGGAATTGTGACGATCTGAGTGTTGGTGACGGTGGATCTGTGGCGTTTTTGTGCGTACCAGGTGCTCGACGGGATGGCGCAGAAGGAGGCCAATGGCAGCAGCAACGGGGAGCACACCACCCGCCCGCCGCCGACGCCCTCGCCGCTCCGGTTCTCCAAGTTCTTCCAGGTGATTTTGCCGGGATCCGATCGCTGGATCTCGCCGTATACGTGGCCCGATCGCTCGACCTGGTCTGATTGTTCGTGGGTGTTTGTGTGTGTGTGCAGGCGAACCTGAGGATCCTCGTCACCGGCGGAGCTGGCTTCATCGGCTCGCACCTCGTCGACAAGCTCATGGAGAACGAGAAGCACGAGGTACGGATGAGATCCTGTAGTACGATCCGTTTCATTTTTGTTCGGCTTGCTTGTCTATTGGGGGGTTTGTGGCATTGACTTGTGCCGGTCGGTGAGGTCAAGCTCCGTCCGTTGTGAGGAACAGTAGCTAGATCTGAGTGATCTAGTTAGGGACTGAGGGTTCGAGATCTATATCAGAAACGGTAATGAATGGAGATGCTTCTGCCAGATCTCTGGGGTGCAAGCTTTTCTGCTACGTTTTGCATGGCGTGGGGTTGGGGCATTTATGTCTGAAACTTAAGCTTGAAGCTTCTCTCGAGTCTCACTACCTGAGAATGTTTTCCACAACGAGAGAGATCATAGATATCAGTGTCAATGCTTCAGGGATCTTGCTAGGAGTACTTCATTATATGCCCTGAGCTTTAGCTTTGGATCTGTTTGAGAATGTGAGAGTTAATCCAAGATCCAGTAGCAATGTTGTAGAGATCTCGCTGCTAGTACTTCATCCATGATAAGCAGAGTACCATGCTAAGGCTTGAGATCTTTCTTGCGCAGTGCATATGCTTCATATTCACAAGAGTTTGTACTTTGTAGAACTCAACAATGTTGCATTGTTGCCTTGTGTGACTGCTTGGCAGATTTTTAGCTGAGAAAGTGCGGGCCTTTGATCATGTGTTCTTTTCTGTTCAGGTCATTGTCGCAGACAACTTTTTCACTGGTTCAAAAGACAACCTGAAGAAGTGGATCGGACACCCAAGATTTGAGCTAATCCGTCATGGTATTGCTACATTCTCAGTGCATTTAGTTCATGAACTATTGTTACATACTAGTAATAAAGTTTTACTGCTAGCAAGTTTTTTCGTTCAAAATTTGAGAAACACTATAGATCTTGGTTAGTAAATTACAAACAAAGCACCGTATTATAATTTTGGCTTTGAGTCAATGCTTACACAAATGCAGTCTTGAGTTGTCTGTTCAACAGAATGTACGGAATTTCTGCACTTGTCATTGAACCTCTCTTAGTCAAGTTCATCTTTCTATCTTATTAGATTAGATTATGAGTATGTTTATGTGACTTTCTATTGGTAAATTCTGTTCCAACTTCCAAACAAAAGTGTATGCTTTCATGCTTATATAGTTATATTTATGACTTATGAAAAAGGGTGTTTGGCCCAACCATGAAAACAGGCTGATAGATGTTATCCTGTGCTCATCTTGATTCTGTAGTGTACTTAAGACACTAAACTTTTTTTGCGATCAGTTCTATCGTATCTTCAAAAGTATATTATTGTGAGATATTAAAATTTTGACCTTTTTTTTATTCATTTCAGATGTCACCCAGCCCCTGCTTGTGGAGGTTGACCAAATCTATCACCTTGCTTGCCCTGCTTCACCAATCTTCTACAAGCACAACCCTGTCAAGGTACAGTCTCTATTTTATATATATATATATATATATATATATATATATATATAAACTCTGTTAAGTCCCAACTATTCAAATACAAATCTTGTTCATGTCCTGTTCTGATATTTAAATGGATGTATAATCATGTACAGACCATCAAGACAAACGTTATCGGAACCCTGAACATGCTTGGGCTTGCCAAGAGAGTTGGAGCTAGGTTGGTGTTTTTTTAATGCTGATTAACTTGTCCTATGCAACTTATGAGAACTTTATAATGATGGGAGGTTTTTATGTTGTACTGCAGGATTTTGTTGACTTCGACCTCTGAAGTTTACGGTGATCCGCTTGAGCACCCTCAAACAGAGGCCTACTGGGGAAATGTTAACCCAATTGGTACGTCTGTTCTATCACAAATACACTACACTTATCCTATATTTTCTTAATCTAGTGCAAAGTTCACTTACTTGAATTGATTTACTTCATCAGGAGTCAGGAGTTGCTATGACGAGGGTAAGCGTGTCGCAGAAACACTGATGTTTGACTATCACAGGCAGCATGGCATTGGTAATATTTTTAGTTCATACCTTTTTGTCTTGTGATGTACTGGATTGTAGTTCTCCTTAATAAGTATTTTCCAATCTATCTCTGTAGAGATCCGAATTGCCAGGATTTTCAACACCTATGGACCTAGGATGAACATTGATGATGGGCGTGTTGTTAGTAACTTCATTGCTCAGGCCGTACGGTAATGCTCGCTGAACTTCTTTCAACATTCTCTCAGGTTGTGTCCAGTTGGTCCTGGAGCTTATTTTCATACATAATTTTACAGTGGCGAGCCCCTGACTGTTCAGAAGCCAGGAACACAAACTAGGAGCTTCTGCTATGTTGCTGACATGGTTTGTCACCCCTTTTGAAATGTCATTAATTAATAGCTGGCTGAAACTTTGATATATCATTGCATCACATCATCACTGGTACCATTTTAATGCAGGTTAATGGTCTTATTAAGCTGATGAACGGGGACAACACTGGACCAATTAATTTGGGAAACCCAGGTAGATTTACCTCTGCATTCGTTTGATTTTTCTCTACATGTGGTAATCTGTACTAGCAATCCTGTGGTAATGAAATTGATTTTCACGTCCTTGTCACTAAATGGTCATAATATATTGTGTTGTAGGTGAATTCACCATGCTGGAACTTGCTGAGAATGTGAAGGAGGTAAGATGAATATCCTGTTGCCGAACATCATTCCATGGGATGTTTCTGAATGGCATGCTAAGTTTCCCTGCTTTTACCTTGCAGTTGATCAACCCAGAGGTTACCGTCACAATGACTGAGAACACTCCTGATGATCCTCGTCAGAGGAAGCCAGACATTACAAAGGCAAAGGAAGTTTTGGGGTGGGAGCCCAAGATCGTTCTGCGTGATGGCTTGGTGCTCATGGAAGATGATTTCCGGGAGCGCCTCCAAGTGCCCAAGAAGAACCAGGCCTAAGCTGCTGCATCGCATTTGGCGAAAGATGTCACTGGAGCATACTTAATAGTTGGGTTTCACCATTATTTGTGTCGCAGTTCATTGTGGAATTTGGGTTCCAATAAATTCTGATACACCTTTGTTGTTCACCTGAAATATTGTGTTACTAGAATCGTCATACGGGGCTGGGCTATTTGTATCATTACCGCTTTTGGAGAACTCTTTATACTTTTGTTTGTAGCCTGTGTACTCCCCTAAATCAATTATAGCAATGTTGATGAATTTTTAGCTTGTTTGTTTTATTGCTGCTGAGTACCGTTTCACATGTCTGCCTATTTCTTTGCTGAGTATTCCAACTCTTTGGCCTCAAATAATCTCTTTGCGTCAGCTTGGAACGTAGAATTTTCTTCGATCTCTGCACAAACTAAACTAATTGCTGTGATTTCACATCTCTAGTCTACAGTATTATTACTGCATTTGTTTGTGAAGGGCGGGTCAAACTGCCAATCTGCTGCTGAAATGCTTGGAGCAAGTACTGTAAGGCTGTGTTTAGTTCCACGCCAAATTTGAAGGTTTGAAGAAATTGGAACGATGTGATAGAAAAGTTGGAAGTTTGTGTGTGTAGAAAAGTTCGATGTGACGGAAAAGTTAGAAGTTTGAAGAAAAAGTTAGAATCTAAACAGGGCCTAAGTTTTATGCACAGTCTAGCCGATAGCATTGGGAGGTCAGTGCAGGCGATAGCAGGGAGGTTGCCCAACCGACGACGTGGGAGGACGTGGTGGCATCAGGGAGGCCAGTGAAGGTGGTGTGCCGCAGAGGCCTGCGGCAGCTGACCGGCGAGGGGCATTGGTTGAGCGATGTCCTCGCGTTGACGGAGACGAGGGGCGTTGGTTCAGCAATGTCCTCGCGCTGACGGAGGATGGCCTGTGGCAAAGCAATGGAGCATGCAGATCGATATTGGTTCAGCAATGTCCTCGCGCTGATGGAGGATGGCCTGTGGCAGAGCAATGGAGCATGCAGATCGATATTGGTTCAGCAATGTCCTCGCGCTGATGGAGGATGGCCTGTGGCAGAGCAATGGAGCATGCAGATTGATATTGGCAGGGTGACAGGTGTAAAACCTAGCTCAGCTTTGTCAGGCCGACAATGATAACATTTTCGGTATCGTTTACCTTTTTGGGAGCGCTGTCGAGATGTCCCTCTCTCTCTGGTGGTGTTGTCGGGGGAAAACCCTATCTTCATTCTCCTCGAGATCTTGATGAATGCAACACTGCTCATCGCCACTTTTCTCCATGGAGATGTCGTCTAGGAGGCCCTCTTGCCAAATCTTCTCTTAGATAGCTTGTTTGTGCTTTCTCTATACGTTTGTCCTCTTATGATGACACACTAGCTAATGCAAGCTAACCATGTTGGCGGGCCTTGTAGGGAAGAGCGGTTCCATCCTTCTCGGGGCATTTAACTTTTTACCAATTTTAAGATGTGGCAATTAAGAATTTGCCACTAGCAATCTATGATATGTGGGCCTAGTGGCAAATAGTTAATTATTCCTGGTTTTGGGCGATTCGGTTATAGCTTCTTTATTGATCTAGTGGTGACTGGTCCGGTGCCAACCTTCTCTTGGGTTCTATGTGTTGTCTGTGCGAGGTGGTGGTTTTATTCTTTCGTGACTACTGCCTTACAGAGTGCTAGCCTTGCAATTTTTTCTTCTCTATTCAATGAATCATCGTTTTGTCTGGCGTTGGTCGTTCAAGATAAATGAAATTCTTATACTACCCCTAAAAGTTGCAACATAAGATTAGATGATGAGGCGGAGGAGAGATAGGATGAGTCACCCCCTTACGCAAGGGACAATCTTTACATAAACTTTCAAAACAAAGTGAGATGGTGTGAGAGCGAAGCAATAAAAATAATTGGATTTTTATGTGTTGGAAGTAAATTATTGTATATGTTGTCTCTTAATTAATACTCCCTCCGTCCCAATATATAAGAACCTAGAACCGGATGGGACATTTTCTAGTACTACGCCTATCCAGATTCGTAGTACTAGGAAATGTCCCATCGGTATGTCCAGATTCGTAGTATTAGGAAATATCCCATCCGATGCTAGGTTCTTGTATATTGGGACGGAGGGAGTATGTAGATGATATAATTAAATTTAGAGATAGTAGTCATTCCTATTATAAAACTTGCACAAACAGAGCTGAGCAGCTGCTACCGCTTGATTGATTAATTGAATATCAGGTTGTAGGTTGTACCGAGTACCGTACGTACGGGTTAACAACCACATACTGTAACAAAAGATTAGGGCTACCCAACAAAATCTGGTCTTGGCATTTTCCGCAAACAAACGGACGAATCAGCAGCTGTCGTGCTCAGAGGTCAGAGCTGATTGGTCTCCCCTGCGGCCTTCCTGTACTGTTCCTAATCTTTCCGGGCTGTTCTTGTACGGCTTCCCAGCGCAAGGAAATCTAGGAGTAACAACATTTTGCACGGTCTGGAGCATTGGTTGCATGCATGATCCAAAGGGTGGAGTCGTCTTGCAACAGCGCATCACAATCCCGACACAACACCAGCATTGCTAAGCTAGCGGTGACCTGACCTCATGATATTATATGGAACTTCAATTCGTTGATGATACTATTTTTTGGATTGTTTGTTTATCAATGAATTTTTATTCTCTCTAAACAAAGTTTCGAATGCTAACCAAATGCTACTGTACAGTCTGTACCTACTAATAATATCTAACGATCCTATGCTTCATTTCAAAGCAAAGGACATGTGCTGCTGTGCATCGCGAACGACGTGTCCTGTACGCCTGTATCATGTCCGATGAGTAGCGCCGAATAGGTCGATGTCGGTGGCGACTATACGTCCATCTTCTACTGTCAAACTGCCTGCAACGTGCCTTCCGGTTATCTGTGTAAATTAACCGCGTGGACAACTCTCTTAAAACAACCACAATCCCCTCTCTGAAAATGAAGTTAGAAAATACAGTAAAAAAAATCCATTAACACGTAATTAATTAAGTTGCACGTTCATTTAATATTTTAAAACAATTTTTATATAGGAAATTTTTAAATGAAACATACCCCGCATAGTAGTTTAAAAAAACGTGCTAACAAAAATCGAGATAAAATTTATATTGTAATAAAAGAGAACACCAACTGAGACTTGAAAAAGGAATAGTAAACATTCGTGAGCTATAGTTTTCTACGCAAGTATATAGCAACTAGTAGTAGGAAGGATTTCTATGTAGGATAACAGTATACCACCAGTCAGGTTGTGTTTAGTTCACGCCAGAGTTGGAAGTTTGGCTGAAATTGGAACGATGTAATGGAAAAGTTGAAAGTTTGAAGAAAAACTTTGGATCTAAACACAACCTCAGTCTATTCACTTTATTGCTAAAATAAACCCTACTAGTTATCCTAGAATAAACCCTACCAGTCAGTCTAAAATACCACCAAATTTGACAAGGTAACAAATCTAAAATATTGTCAAAACTTGACAACACTACTAAAATTTGATAATTCTAGATGAGTAAAATGCACTAGCGGTGCTTAAACTTGTCGGGAGGTTTCACTTAGGTTCACAAACTTGCAAAGCGCACATCAAGATCCTTAAACTTGGTTTATTGTATCATCCCGGTGCAAAGCTGTGTTTGACCGTGGTCTTGCCTACGTGGCACACCACATGAACGATAACATGGATTTTTTATTTTTTTTCTCCCTTCTTCCTTCTTTTTTCACTACTGCGACAACCCCTCCCCTCGTGCCGCCTCTCACCACCGAGAAAAAAGAAGGAAGAAAGAGAAAAAAGAAGGAAGAAGGGAGAAAAAAATAAAAAAAAATTCCATGTCATTGTCCACGTGACGTGTCACGTAGGCAAGACCATAGTCAAACGTGGCTTTGGACCGGGATGATACAATAAACCAAGTTTAGGGACCTCGATGTGCGGTTTGCAAGTTCGTGGACCTAAGTGAAACCTCCTGACAAGTTTAAGGACCGTCGGTGTATTTTACTCATTCTAGATCTTCCTTAAACAAAAGCCTAACAAATGTAACAAATTAACATAACTTACACTTCTCAATCTTATCAAATAATAAGGTTCATTTTCAGATCAAATGAACAACCCATAAAGCGATGTGTTTAGTAGGAAGGGTTGGTACGCTTTAAAAAAAAGAACGGTAGATCAATCCATGATTAATTAAGTAGTATTAACTAATAATATTTTAAAAAATAAATTAACGTGATTTTTAAAGTAGTTTTTTTATAGAATTTTTTTAAAAACAAACCGTTTATTAATTCGAGAAACGTATCAGTAGAAAGAAAATGATGGGTTGGTTTTGTTTGTGACCTAAATTGGCCTTACTAATTTTTGTCGATGCCAAATTTTGGCAAGTTTTGGCATGGCTAATTTTGGCAAGGTAAAGTTGTGTTTGGATTGAAGCCAAAATAGCCTAAGTTAACTATTGAAATGTCCTATTTTCTAAGGCATGCTAAAATTTGGCTTTAAATCAAATAGACACTAAACAAGTGTTTAAAATTATCAAATATTGGTAAGGCCAATTTAAGCCTCTAACCAAACCGGCCCGATAGAAGTAAGAAAGCGTGAAAAAAAAGGAACACATCAAATCGCCCAGACCTACCACCGTTCAGCACGAGGACGAGACGAGGGAACGTGAAGGACGCGGGGGCCGGCAGCTTCCACCACGCATCCCACCTACCCTGCTACACACGCATCCTCGTCTGGCGGTGGACTGGCCGCGGGCCGGTGTGCTGTGGACTCCGGCACGACCGCCCGCGGGTCGCCGACGCGCGGGCCCCACCACCACGCAGGCCCCGTAGGCGGCGTGTACCGGACGCGCGGCGAAACGGCCCGCCCCGCATTTAAGGCCCACCCCCTTCCCTCCTCCCCCTCCCCCTCCCGCATCACAGCCATTCGCCACTTCACCACCACCACCGCCATAATCCGTCTCGCCCCGATCCAGCCGGCTCGTCACCGACGCGACGCCGCCGCGGCCCCCCAGATCCCGTCGTGCGCGCGCGCGATCTGCTCTCGGTGAGCGCCCACTTCTCTTCGTCTCCGTCGTTTTTTTTTCCCTAGGTCGGTGTCGGGGGATCGCCCCGCCCGGCCGGGTTGGACTCGTGGATCCTCTCGTCTGAAATTTGTTCTGGCGCCTTGAGGGGGGGGATAGATCTGGCTGGCCCGTGCGGTTGTGCGTTGTGATCTGGTGTGGCGCGGGGTTCTCGTGCGTGCACATTCCGCGTTTGCGGCGGGGAGAGGGATCTATCTGTCTACCTTTCTGGTGCAGGGGAGGCGGTGAGTGGTGCCGATCACCGTTGTTTTGTGGTTCGTTCGTTCGTTCTACTTGGTTGTGGATCATGGTGAGCATTGCCGTTAGTTAGTACATATCACAATCACAATTGTTTAACGTGAAGAATTTGATTATTTGGTAAATTGAAGGCTAGATCATGAAGCCGAGGTGCTGTTTGGTACTACGAGAGAGACTTCGCACACACACACACTCTCTCTCTCTCTCTCTCAGGGATCCATGTTTATGTCGCTCCTTTTCTCAAATAAATCGATACTAGATTAGTTGCGGTTTTTGTTTTTTCTTCATTTTCCATGGGTGTTAACTAGATCTGCTTTTTATAATTTTAACTCTGTCTTGGGGTGCCTTTTATGACGTCACATGTGAGGATACTCTTCTGATGCCATTTTGTACACATCAGCAGGCGAAGATGGCGGCTTACGAGCCCAAGAACATTCTTATAACCGGCGCTGCTGGTTTCATCGCATCACATGTGGCGAACCGCCTAGTCAGGAACTATCCGCACTACAAGATTGTTGTCCTCGACAAGCTCGATTACTGTTCCAGCCTGAGCAATCTCAACCCTTCACGTCCGTCGCCGAATTTCAAGTTTGTCAAGGGTGACATTGCAAGTGCTGATCTGGTGAACTACCTTCTCACAACTGAGTCAATTGACACTATCATGCACTTTGCTGCTCAGACTCATGTGGATAATTCATTTGGCAATTCCTTTGAGTTTACAAAGAACAATATTTATGGTACCCACGTCCTTCTTGAGGCCTGCAAGGTTACTGGTCAGATTAGAAGATTTATTCATGTGAGTACTGACGAGGTGTACGGAGAAACTGATGAGGATGCTGTGGTTGGCAACCATGAGGCCTCACAGCTGCTTCCAACAAACCCATATTCAGCTACAAAAGCTGGGGCTGAGATGCTTGTGATGGCTTATGGAAGATCTTATGGCCTTCCTGTGATTACAACTCGGGGCAACAATGTATATGGGCCAAATCAGTTCCCTGAGAAGCTCATTCCCAAATTTATTCTTTTGGCAATGAGAGGCTTGCCCCTTCCCATTCACGGTGATGGCTCAAATGTCAGAAGCTATCTGTATTGTGAGGATGTTGCTGAAGCTTTTGAGGTGGTTCTTCACAAAGGAGAGGTTGGGCATGTGTACAATATTGGTACTATGAAGGAAAGGAGGGTGATTGATGTGGCCAAGGACATATGCAAGCTCTTTGGCTTGGACACCGAGAAGGTCATCAGATTTGTTGAGAACAGGCCTTTCAACGACCAGAGATACTTCTTGGATGATCAGAAGCTGAAGAAATTGGGATGGGCAGAGCGCACACTATGGGAAGAGGGGTTGAAGAAAACAATTGAATGGTACACTAACAATCCTGATTACTGGGGAGATGTCGCAGGTGCCTTGCTCCCTCATCCAAGGATGTTGATGACACCTGGAGTTGAAAGGCATAACTGGACTGATGAGATCAAATCTCTTTCCACTTCACCAGATGAAGCTAAGGAATCTAGCACTGCGGTTCCTGCAGCCACTGCCAAAAGCACCAGCAGTGCCCCTCAAAAGGCCTCATACAAGTTCTTGATATATGGTAGGACTGGATGGATTGGTGGTCTACTTGGTAAGATATGTGAGAAGCAAGGGATTCCATATGAGTATGGGAAAGGACGCCTGGAAGAGCGCTCTCAGCTCTTGCAGGACATTAGAAATGTGAAGCCAACTCATGTTTTCAATGCTGCTGGTGTCACTGGGAGGCCAAATGTTGACTGGTGCGAGACCCATAAACAGGATACTATCCGCACCAATGTTGTTGGCACCTTGAACCTTGCTGATGTTTGTCGTGAGCAGGGCTTGCTCATGATTAATTATGCTACAGGTTGCATATTTGAGTATGATGCTAAGCACCCCGAAGGATCAGGAATTGGTTTTAAAGAGGAAGATAAGCCCAACTTTACTGGTTCATATTATTCCAAAACTAAAGCTATGGTACGTTCAAGTCGTGTTTTTAAGAACTATAACATCTATCCTTTTATTTCTCTCAGGTACTAACGTATCTTTTATTATAATGCGATGTAATGCAGGTTGAAGAGCTGTTGCAAGAATATGACAACGTCTGTACGCTTCGAGTCAGGATGCCCATATCATCAGATTTGAGCAACCCCCGTAACTTCATCACAAAGATAGCTCGTTATGACAAGGTGGTAAACATCCCCAACAGTATGACAATTTTGGATGAGCTTTTGCCCATCTCCATTGAGATGGCGAAGCGGGACTGCAGGGGCATATGGAACTTCACCAATCCTGGGGTTGTCAGCCACAACGAGATCCTGGAGATGTACAAGAAATACCTCAACCCCGACTTCAAGTGGACCAACTTCACTCTTGAGGAACAGGCCAAGGTTATAGTTGCACCAAGAAGTAACAACGAAATGGATGCATCGAAGTTGAAGTCCGAGTTCCCCGAGCTACTGTCCATCAAGGATTCTTTGGTTAAGTATGTTTTTGAGCCAAACAGGAAGGTTCCTGCTAACTGAAGATTTACGGGCGCGGGCGGGAGTTATGGAGGTTACGAGCGCGGGCGGGAGTTATGGAGGTTATTGCACGGATGCAGTTGTGACCATACTTTTTTTTGTAGTTTTTGGTTATATCTGGTGTTTTGTTAAGATACATGTAGGTGAACTACATACCGTTCGATACTTAACCTATTTATTTATATATTCATAGCAATTCGTGTGCACGGCATGTGCATATTATTTTTTTTGCTTTGGTTTGTGCGGTGGTTCAGAATGTATCTCACCTCTACGTTGTACTCTTTGAACTACTTACTCTATCTAAAAAAGGGCAATTCTTACATATTAATTTGGGCTCAAAACTTTTGTGATTGATTGATGAGCAGCCGACGATCTGGTAGCGTGAGAGTGAATCCTCCGTTCGGCATCAGCATCGGATGATCTGGTAGCGTGAGAGTGAATCGTCCGATCGGCAGTAGCATCGGTCGATCCGGTAGCGTGAGTGAATCCTCCGATCGGCGGTAGCGTGAGAGTGAATCCTCCGATGCTCCGATCGGCAGTAGCATCGTCTCATTTCTAAATGTATTAGTCACCTTAAAGTGGTTTCTAAATGGGATTAGTCGCCTTGCAATTTTGCGCTACAGTATACAAAATTCTCGCAGCAACTAAACATTAACTTCCCTACAGGCCGCAATCGACAAAGCATGGTCAAATACGACGGTAGTAGGTACAACACTGCACGATCACGATACCAAATTACAAATTACATCACATGCTTTTACCATCGAAACCGTGACAAGCGAACCGCAAAAATGCAGCAACCACATTAGGCACGCCTGAAGTATGCATAGTGAAAAAAGGCCAACGCATCAAACAAAAGACTCGCATGCAACAAAAATGCACAAACCAAATTAGGCACGCATGAGATGCAGTTTAGCATAGTGAAAACGCCTGACGTATCAAACACAATTCAATATACGGTATTTAACTGGCAACATTGTTCTTGCAAAGGCCACTGCGAAAACATGTTCACCAAAGGAAGCAGTCAAGCAGATGACAGCAATGCTTGAGGGCAAAAAACTGCAACGCAGAATAAATCCCAAGCCTCAATTACAACAGAAGGAGCAAATTGAAATTTCCACATCTATCACCTAGGAGCTTTCCACATTGCAAACCCAAAAAAAAAAAAAAAGTAAACCTATTTTGCTTTATGTAATTGAATCTGGGCAAAGAATCTAAACGATTATTTCAATTCCAGTTAACCTAATGCCATCTAAATGATGACTACACCATACCATTTCCAAAATACTGAACTGATGCCATTGACATTGCCTGACAAACATGACCATCGAGCCAGCCATCAAAATTTGCCTCTTATAAGGTTATGAAATTTGTTATTCAACACCTCCAATCAAGTAGGCCAACACTTGGATGATACTCAAATAATCAATAAACTGAGAAATCCTTATCGATGAGCAACAAGATGGATGGATCCTTCTGTTGAAAACTGAGTGCAACAGTTAGAAAACTGAACGGCAGGGCAGAAACATGAGCATAATAGATGGATCTTCCCAGCACAGTTACATGATCATTACATACCTAGTTGGGATATTAAAGGAGTTTGATGGCTATTTTTAATGAAAATGAAGATCCACTGCAATGCTAACATCACACAGAATAAGAAGGCAATGGATGGAGGGCCAAGAAATGAAGTCCAAAGCCTACATGTGCTGTTAAGACTTGAATAACTATCAAATATCAATAGCAAATTTTAAATCAGAATTTGCACCTCGATGCTTCTTCAAACTGACGATCAGCTGGCTACAAGATAGAATAATCATATGACGGTGCAGATTTTGCAAGGAAGAAATCAACTTTAAAATGAAAGTGACCCCTCCAGCCACTGTCATATGAATCACTAACGGGTAGAAGAATATTGCTAAGCCCAAAATCAACAATAGCAGAATGATAAATAACAAAAAAAGCACCAGCCACCTGCAAGATGAGAATAAAAGAACCTTTAAACACATGAAACAGAAGCAAATAAATAAAAAGACCAATAAACAGTAGTAAATATAGATAAACAGATAAGAGATGACGCATACCTCATTGAGGATGGCTGAGCCTTATAACCCTTGTACAGAGAGGAACAATGTCCAAATAACCATGCAACAATGCCGTTGAAGATGATGTATGTTAAAGGAGTCAGAAGATACGAGCACCTCGTACATCTTCAGTAACTTCTGTATGTGGAGCAACTCGAGCAGGCCTTCACTCCGCAGAAAAAGGAACATAAGTGGCAACCAAGTAATATTCATAACAGTGTTCACCAGCATCCACTTAACTCTAGTTCTATGTAGACACATAAAACCGTACAATTCAGTAAACCAAGACCCGACAAACAAAGGTTTTGTTGTTGCCACTGAACATGGTAGCACAAATAGCAGGAACAAGCAGATAAACATCCTTCAGATTTCATGTTGAAGTATCAACACCGTGAAGATCTAGTTGGTCTGCATCGCATCTGCATGGTATTTCTCCAAGTCAGCATCAAGTTCTTCAGCAGACTTTGGCTGGCTACGCTCTTTGCCACGGCGACCACCGGATCCACCAGGACCACCACTGCCTCCTCCGCCACCACGGCGCCTCCCACCCCCCCTTGGACGAGGTCTACCCTGCGGCAGTCCAGCTGGGCCACCCCTTGGTGCACTGTAACATTTCAAAAACAATAAAGGTAAGTTGGCAAGATCTTATATGAACTGGAGAATGATCAGAAGTGCACACAAAATAACAAGAACGTTTTGAAAAGCAAAAAAACAAATCAATCGATAATGAGATATCAACATCTCTGATACATAGATACAATTTTAGGCTTTTAGCAACAAGTGCAATTATAAACAATTAACAGAAAGCATCACAAACAACCAATGTATATAATCAGTCACCATGTTTGACTTGAATAAAAAATTAATGTGCAAGAATTTTCTGAAGATGATGAAATGAAATGAAAAATCATGCAAGTGTTATTTTGTGGAGCACAGATATCAAATTATAGAAAATACTCAGTAGTATTGTAGCATCAGCCCTCACAATCAAAATACATCACAGCAGTGATGAGCAATCATGCAAAACTTTAGCATACAAACAAACAAAGGATAATGTAGCAATCCGAACATACCTCTTAGCAACATTTCTAACGTAGCCTCCGTTATTTGCTGGAAGAGCAGCTGCAGCTGTAGGAGTATTGGTCCCAAGAATCTCTATTTTCATTGGCTTACCATCAAGTTGCACATTGTTATATTTCTTCACTGCTGCGACAGCATCGCCACGCCTTGCAAATACAACTTCAGCTGTTCCCTGGAAGGGATAGACAAAAGTCAGGCTATCACATAAAAAACAAAAAAAAAAACAAATGCATGTAAAGAAGTGTAAGATTGAATCTGTACCTTAGACCTCCCACTTCTGTCATAGTGAATTACGTATTTCTTAAGATCACCTAATTCAGAGAAAAGCTCCTGCATCATTAAAAAATAAATAACTCAGAAAAATGCTTAAGGGAAAAACATGTCACATGAAGATTTCAGGCAATTTCTACTGGCTAATGATATCTACTTAAATGATCAGATTGACATGGAATTTGATGAAATAGGACAGTAAAAAAATATCCTAGAAGTAGACAATAATTAATTGTCTTAAAAAAATTCAAATAACCCATGGGTCAACATACAAATCACTAACTAGAGCATATCACTATCTTTGCACAAATTAATCAAGACCTTTTTTCAGAGGAAAAAAGATCAGATCTCGATGGACCAGAATTATTTAACATCAGATCGAAGCTAGCAGTATGAACAAAACCAAAATATTGCTGGAATTTTACACATGTTCATGCTAGATCTGGCGAATAGCTTAAGCTAATCACATATGCAACCAAATATCTGCTTTCCTCTAGCGCTAATTGCTCAGAAGCGACTAACTCAACGCGATTATTATATACCTTGATATCCTCGGTCGAGACGCCGAAGTCCAAATTGGAGATGTAGAGCTTGGTGCCAGTCTCGATAGCCGAGACCCTCCCGCCTCCGCCGCTGCCGCCGCCGCCGCCTGCCGCGACATCCGAGTACATGTCGTGCTGCCACGCCGATTCAGGGGCCTGGATCGCGTCATACCACAGTGAGAAAACCACCCGACCATCCATCCACATCCTTCCCCGCCTCGCCGTCGAAAAGCGGAAGCCCAGCTCCTCCGCCGACGGCGCGCAGCAAACCCTAGCCCCACGTTCGATCCGTTGCTGTTCGTACCTTGGGCGGCTGGTAGGGCCCCGCCCTGTTCCCCGACCTCTTGAAGGGCCGCCTCGTCGGCCCCACGCCGCCGCCGCCGCCACCACCAACACCCCCACCCCCGCCGCCGCCGCCGCCAGCGGCAGATCCGCGGCGGCCCTCGCGGCGGCCGCGGCCGGACGAGGGGTTGGCCTTCTTGTTGTTCTTGATGATGTCGTCGAGCGTCATGTCGAGGGTCTCCGCCATGGCGGCTGCTCGGGGGCGGGTAGATCTGGCGCGCTAGGGTTGGGCGAGCGAGCGAGCTCGACGACGAACGAAGAGGCGGCGGATTCGGGATTTGGGGGGTGGAGGCGAGAGCGGCGTTAGGGTTGGGGAATTGGGAGATTTTTTTCGTCTTTTCGGTGGCGGGCGCGATAAAAATAAAGGGGGGAGACGGACGCGTAGGGATAACGCGTGGTGAGGCGGTCGCGAGAGAGACCCACGACTCCACGAGGGCGTGATGCGGACGGGAAGGAGAGGAGAGGCACTGATTGGATTGGATATTGGGATGCCTGCAGTGCCGGGTCGGGGTCTGGCTCGGGGTCGCCTCGTTCCGTTGTTCCGAGTATTTCTCGCTGGAGTATCTTGGGTTCGACCTCGAGTGCTTATTTTCCTCATGTTCTTTTTTTTTTCGTGGCAAGTCGGCAAAGTCGGTTGACTAGTACTCACTCTCTGTTTCTCAAAATATGAAGGTTTTTAATATTCAGACTTTATATCATAATATAAGCAATTCAAAATTTAAAAGGTAACAACTGAAGTGACTTGAAAGAAATCTTTTTGACGTAAACTTAGTATTTCCTAGATAACCCAGGAATCCTTATATATTGTAATGGAGGAGTATTTGGGACAACCACATTTCGATAAAAAAAATATTTTAAATGATATCATTTAAAGTACTCCATCCGTTTCACAATGTAAGTCATTCTATCATTTCCCACATTCATATTCACATTCATATTGATGTTAATGAATCTAGACATATATATCTATCTAAATTCATTAACATCAATATAAATGGTGTGAAATACTAGAATGACTTATATTGTGAAACAGAGGAAGTAGTATACATATATAATAAAATTTCCTACTGCACAATATAGAAAAGAGCTAGTAAAAAATGATTGTCTACTTGAAAGAGAAGGTACGAGAGATGGAAACATTCTTTTATGTACAGAGATAGAGGTAGCAAGCGCATAAGGGGAAGCAATTGAAATCAAATAAAAAATGTGATGCCATATTTTTAGAAAATGTGAACTAATATGGACAATTGTGTTAATAAAAAAACATTTGGATTATGCATGCAAGATAGTGAGTTAAGTCTCACGCATTGATCTGTTGAGTAGAAAAATGGACAAAGTAACAAAATAAAACTCTTATATGTATGTGTCCTTAGTGTTTAAAAGCTGGAGCTAGAAAATACCTCTAAAGTTTCAATGTTCAAAATTTAGCAACAGCTGATAAGCAAACAGGAAGATACGGAAGTTCTTCTACAGATAGATGCGAGAAGGAAGAAGAATACTAGTGTATGATATGTGTGGGCAGTACAAGTTTAGCCACCAACATGGCATAAAAATAGGTGAAACTTGCCCAAACTTGAAAGTCCAGGTGGGAAATACTCAGTCCGGTAGCACGTGATGAAAAATGAACATCCGGCGAAGTTTCGAAGGCCGTGAATAAACATGTGCTCTTTCTTAACCCCAGTTGCCACTAGATGGTCATAATTAATCTCAGAGAGAACCTTGGAGGTTGGGGCCGTACATAGCACAAGTTCAGTCTTTTGCATGAAACACCTTGTGGGAGAACTGGAGAAGACAGTGGAAGATACTTTTCTCAAGCAGACACCAAAACTATAATTTCTCCCATGTATAAAAGGAGATCCGATCGTTTCGATGCTAGAAAGAGAGAGAGAAAAAAAAAACTCCCGTCTACTGCTCCACATGGCCGTGTTTGGGATCCAAGTTGGCGTGCATGTGCTCCCACCAAGGCACCAGCCAGGCTCCACCAAGCCTGCCTTATTCTTGGATCGATTCACTGATTCACTCATTAATCTATCTTCATTGTCTGAGTGCGTGCGTACAGTCTGTTCATGCACGCGTCTGATTTTTGGTAGAGATAGTAACCGCCACTGAACTGCCATTAGCAAGAGACGCATGGAGTTTTGGACACAGAAAACAACGGCAGTAAACTATACAAGTTCCGGTTTTATATTTATTCTGCGAGTTTGATTTGATCGCAACAATGTTTGCTTACAACTGCAATTGTGTTGCTGTTCATGATGATAACGATTGTATCCGAGCAAAAATTTGTCTTTTCGGTCAAATGCCAAGACAGCTTCGATCCAACCAGCCTCACATTCCATGCAACAAAACCTTCCAAGAGTGGACTCAGACAGTCAGCTTCAGCCTGGAAAGGCTGGATTAGTAATTAAAAAGGATAATACGCGTCATGTCGCATCAAAAGATGTCGAGAAAGTAGGCAATAACAAAGGACGTAAAGCCTATCAGTGCCTCATCAAGTTGGGTGGATTGGCGCCAAACAAAGAAAAGCACTATAACAACACAGCCAACCGATATGGAACATGTTACACACTGGCCTTTTGGACAGACTTATCAACTAGAGCAAATAATGGAAGAGCTGATACAGCTGTAGGAGGTCCAAGACAAAAAAGAAAAAAGGAAAAAAGAAAAAAAAAAGCAGTTGAAACAATAAAGAATATGAGAGGAAGTTTGTGTAGATTACAGTTTCAATTTGACATTTCTTAGTAATTGTGATGACAGTTTCAGATGAGCCCCATTGACCCCGGAACATACCACTAGACATAGTTGTAAACAACGTACAAAAACACAAACTCTTTTACTTGACCCTTTTAGTATCCTGAATGATACGGACCATCGAACGCTCACACTTTCTGGCATATATAACTTCTCCAAGTATAATATATCTCTAGAAAGAAATCAACCTCAGCGGAAGCCGCCTTCCGTCCAATAGGAGCCACCGGTGGTTCCGTTCTGATTGCTCCCCTTGCTGGGGGTGCTGTGATTGTAACTATCAAAATTGTCATCCTTCCCATCATCCCAGCCGGCCCAGGAGTCACTGCTTTGGCGTTCTTTCGCAGGCTCATCCTTCTTGACTGGCTCATCCCAATCATCCCAGGAATTGGAATTGTAATTCTTTGATGAACCATCATGAGAAGAAGAATTCCACCCATTACCATTGGTCTCACGCTCAAACCTATGGTAAGGCTCACTGCCCTGCTCCTTGCGTTGCCAATCATCCCCCCAGCCATTCCCACCTTCCTTGGCATACTCCTCAACCTTTTGTGATGCTAACGCCATTACCCCTTTCATAATTCCCCATGTTCTACTTCCAATCTCTGCGGTTTTATTGGCAACAACATTTACAGTTTCATTCACCTTCTGATCATAGCCCCCTTCCCTCATCTGCATTCCAGACAAGCACAAATCATTAACTGTGTAAGACAAGGACAAAGCTCTCCGGCAAATAATCTTAAACACAACATGTTTTATTTAGTTCAATATAGACCATAGTAACATTGATTCTTGAGGAGCAAACGATGATCACGAGATTTCAATAATTAAGTCCTTGATAGGAAAATGAGGTGGGAAATATAAGCAAAAATGTACTCACTTAATAATGCTGGTAGAAGAATATGGCTCAAGATACAGTATAAATGATATTAAGAGATTAGGCTTGATGTAAGACAATATCAAGGAGACACGCCAGTAAAGATCTATTCATCTATATTCCAGTATTCTGATGAGTGCAGGTTAATATATCATTACAATCAGATTGAACCATGCAACTAGGTAAGCACAGTAAACTCAGAGAAATCCATGTTCTATAAAAAAACTATACTCTGGAAATTCAACTTGGGATATTACAAAATCAGCTGACAAACAAAAGGTACCTTTGATTGGAACTCTTTTGTGCCAACTTGGACAACACTGGCAGCAGACTGGGCAGCAGATGCTGCAACTAGTGAAAGCCGTCCAATTCCCTGGAGATGAAATGGTATAGGAGTTAAACTGATGGACAGATGAAAATAAAAGGTGTAATACTGGCACAACTGCGTCTAACTAGATACGCACATCACCCTAATACTGAATAATAATAATATCAAGAACTGTTTAACCAACACACAGATTTAACCTGGACTCAACAAAGATAATGATATATGCTATTTTGTGGGCATATTAGGAAGAGTATTACAAATAAAACGGCTTAAGCATGCTTAACTATTCTATATATTGTCCATTTGGCACAGCGAACTCTATTACAACAGTGTCTTCAAAAGCTACATTTTAGTCGCTGCAGGAAACAGGGCATATCAAATTTTCAAGGTGATGCTAAGACCTATTGGCAAAGAATGTATAGCTTGACAAAGGCCACCCAAGATACAAAAGTAAGCTTAAAAAAAGAGCAGTGTAATTATATCTAAGAGAGAACCTCAGTTCACAATTTCATAGCATAAAATTAACATAAGTAAAAGATGATATATCATTGGCAACAGAAATGACTTCAGGGAAGAAAGCAGCAAGTGATGTTCATGTAACAATTGCTGCAATAGTGCAATACTGCCATTCAACCTCAACCTAGTAATACCAGGAGCATCTATAGCGTTTTATCACTTGTAGATCTAAAGAAACCAGATTTACGATACAACAGTATATCCCTTTGCAGATAGATGATCTAAATCCCTTAACTACGAAAAATACGTTACAAACTGGGTAAGCACAAATTTGTATTTACTCCTTTGAAGAAAGATGATCTAAATCCCTAAACTTCCACGTTATAAATTGGGCATGCGCAAAACTGTTTATTGCAACAGTTAGCTAAACATATATAGAAGTATAGAACAAGTAATACCGACGTAGCAAGAATTTTTACCTGGGAGACGACCTGCATGACATCACCCTGAGCAGCAGCGCCGTTCCGATTCGCCGACGGCGCCGGGCTGGAGCCGAACCCGACGTATTTCCCACCCTGCGAGGGCGGGATCCCCTCGGGCTTCGACTCGTTCTCCGCCATCCTCCTGGCGAAGAAGCTGTCCTTGTTGGCCGCCGACGCCTCCAGCTGCTGCCTCGTGTACATGTCCTGCGTCGATTTGGACCTCGGCGGCTGCCTCCCTGATTCCGCCCCCGACTCACCGAACGACCCCACCGACTGGTTCCTCCTCATGTCGGGCCGGAAATCGTCGTCCCAGTCATCCCATCCGCCGCCGCCGCCGCCGCCGCCACCGCCTCCGGCGGGCAAGGGTGGCTTACTGGTGGGGGCGGGCGCGCCAGATCCGGGGGTCTCCTTCACGACGGGCGGGTCGGTCCACGGGCGGCCCTCGGCGACGGCGACGATGCGGTCGCGGTACGCGGCGGCGGCGTTGGAGTTATACTTGGCGACGTGGGGGGTCTCCTTGGGCACGCCCCGCGCGGCGAGGAAGGCGTTGAGGCGGTCGTTGCCGCCGGCCTCCATCTTGCGGAGCTGCGCCTCGGTCCACGAGTCCATGGTGACGGAGCGGACGAAGCTGATGTGCACGCCGAGCCCCCGGTGCTTGCCCGAGCACTCGAGGCACATGAACACCCCGTACGAGACGCTCGCCCACTGCGGGTTCCGCTGCGCGCAGTCCACGCACGTCTTGTTCCCCGCCTGCCCCTGCAGCTCCCGTAGCCGCCTCGCCGCCGTCGACGCCATCGCCGCCGGATCGGATCTCGGATCCGGGAGGAGAGGAGGTGGGTGGTGGTGGTGATGGTGGCCGCGGGACGCAAGGCGAGGGGAAAGGGGGAAAGAGTCGCCGACACGAGACGGGGGGATTGGTCAAATACGGGCTGCGTGGACGCTTTTGCCCCCGTCACTGCCCCCGGGCGGTGGCGAGGCAGTCCCGGTAATAACGCTCGCTCGAGCAGGGGTAGGTTTGGGAGTTCGGTAAGCCGTGGCCGAACCGGAGAAGGGGTATCCTCTCCCGTGTCGCCGATACCCCGCGCCCAGCGCGCAGGTGGTAGAGGCTGCTACACATAGAACGTAAGTTATTTAGCAAAAGATCGGAGGTTGTTTACCCACATATCTGACTATATATAAAAAAACCATCGTAGTTAAGCAGCTACGCTGCAAGCCTATACTATACTATCATGCATGTATACATGTAATCTCTCTCTTCACTTATCAAATTTAACATCCGATTTCACCATTGTGTTCTTTACAATTAAATCTTTACAACAAGATCTTACTTGGCTATATTTTTGATAAAATTTATAAATATGATTATATTACTAACTGAAACATTTATATATTAATAGAAAAAATACACGTGTTGCAATGGGAGAAGGCTATTTTAATCGTATTATTGTTAGATATTTTTTTATTTAAAAGGTATATGGGATTTTTATTTTGAAGTATAGGTATCTAATTCAGAATCCTTATTAGGATGATGGTTAGTTGGTTACATCCTGTACATGCTTTATTATGGTCTGGTGAGAATTTTGAAACAATTAGGAGTCCGACTCTCGTCCCAAGTTAGCATGCGAGATTTTTAAAAGAATTTCTTATACGACTACTTATGTATTTTAAAAAACGAACAAACTTGAAAACTAACTCAAATAAGGACGACGTATCAAAGTATCAGCGGAAACATCTTCAATTTTTATAATAGTAGAGATACGTGAAACAAGAAGTTATAATTATTAAAACATTAGAAAATATTCACTGCAACATCCCAATCAACACGTGCAACATTTATAAATGAATTACCGAAACATCCAATAATACCATATGCAACATTCACAAATAAACTAGTGAAACGTCAGAAAAATATTTATTGAAACATCGAAATAATGCCATGCAACATTTTATATGTGTTTTAGAAAAATCAACCTTTTGTTGCACCATAAAATTGTTTTATCACTTGTACGGATAACTCAGCCCACTCTAAAAAAATATTTCTGAGAGATGTAACTTATAAAAATTACTAAATGCAACAATAACCACCGTCATATGAAACATTAGGCCCCAACTACTGAAACATAAAAAAAAGATACAATATATTTGCAAATATTGATTTGTTAAAATTTTATATCATTCTTGAAACGTTAACCTGCAATTTTTGAAGCATAAAAAATATTTGCTGAAACATATAAATAGATCATGTGCAACAATAACTATATAAAAATTATTGGCTACAATAATAACCACCATTACATGAAACATTAGGTCCTACATTTGAAAACATAAAAATATATATAATGCAACATATTTGCAAATACTTTATTTTGTTAAAATTTTATATCACTCTTGAAGCGTCAAGTTGTATTTTTTGAAACACAAAATATATTTATTAAAGCATATAAAAAGACCACATGCAACATTACATCTGAATTAGTGAAACATGAGTAAATACTTATTGAAACATTGGAATAACATTATGTGATAAAAATCATCGGAATATTGTCATGTGAGATCTTGTTATAAAGAGTTAATTGTAACAAATCCAATAGTATAATTAGTTCATAATTCCGATAAATAGTTTAAGAGAAAAGATCATTTAAATTTTGAATCCATGTCGTACTTGTCATTTAAATTGGATGCATGCACTTGTCATGCACCTGCACTACTACTACTCCATTGGTTGCATGCATTTTTCCTCCTTCCTCGGAAGTATGATGATAAGCATTTTCGGGAGAGTTCCAGAGTTTACTGGTGGTGGTGGGGGAAAACGTACGAAACAATCGGGGATGAATGAATGGGTGATTGATTCGGTTCGCGCATCGCAGCGAGCGAGCGCGAGAGGCGCGGGTGGCCACCGGACGCGGCGTTGTTTCGGGGCGACGCACAGGTGGGCGGGCGGATGGCCTCCGAGCACCGCGCGGCCCGCAAAACACTCCCATCCAACGGGGGCGGACGCTCCTCTTCCTCATCTTCTCTCGCGCATCACAAAGAGGCCGAGACGTCTCACCATTTACGAGTTCCTTTTTTTCGTGAACCAAATCACACCTCGCCTGCAGTGTCTCGTGTCCCAGAACGCAATTGCATTTTTTTTGCACATTTGGTTTCCATATCCCTCGTCTTTTGCACTCCCTTACCCACATTTGGCCTAGCCAGAGGCGGTAGCCAGGGCCCAGGGCTGCTTCTTATGGCCGCGCAGGAGATGGAGGTTATGATGGTTGCGATGGCGGCGGAGGCGCCGGTGGCTGTGGAGGAGGAGGCGGTTCCGGCGGCGGCGGGGGGGCTAAACGCGACGGTGCCCGCGTTGTACGTGGGCGATCTCCACGAAAGCGTGCGGGAGGAGCACCTGCTCGAGGTGTTCGGCAAGATTGGCACCCTCACGTCCGTGCGCGTCTGCCGCGACAATGCCACGAGCAACTCCCTCAGATATGGATACGTCAATTACCTCTCCCAGGCTGACGGTATAAAAAAAACCTGTGCATGATCTGTGTCTTATTAATTTATCTCATGTGCTATTAGCATTATTTTGATCGGGTTAAGTGCATAATTGAGTTTTGCATAGAGGTGGTCTCAGTACTCGTGCAAATCAAAACACTTGGTATATTTACAAATATGCATGACATTTTGTATGAACAATGTGTCACTGAACAAGTTAAATAACCCAGATCATCGCACTTATTTTATTGACAGTGTGGGGGTTGATGCATGCATGCTATCATATTAACCGTTATACTATTATCCATAGAAGTAGTTGGATGTATTTTAGGATGTACAGCTTGTGTTCCGCTAGCTGCTGCCACATGATAGAATTCTTAGTTTTAAGAATGTGTGCGGGCATCGCTTGTTCCTTTCTTTCAACTAAAAAGGTGCGAAAATCTGATCATATACCCTTCGCCTAGATTAAAAGTATTTACCCTTTTGGCCCACATGCAAGCCAATCTCCCAAAACAATGTGTTGTTCACGAATTATGTTAAACAAAGAAGTTACAGAGGAATTGAAGTTGATGTGGTCATGTCAAATAAGGTTTAGTACAATGTATCCTGTATCAACATGATGAGGTCGATTATATTGTTTAACATATATCTTCTTGTTACATTTGTCACTTTGATTTTTAAGAGTTGTATTTGTAATGAGATGTATAATGATTTATCTTATTCTTGAAAAATAACTCTTTATTTTTTTAATCTACTTTTATTAGTTTGTATGCAAGTCATTAAATTGACCATCGCTATCTTGTTGTGACTTTTTATTTTGTAACATTTGCTTATATTTTGTATTATTGATTTATTTTGTATTGAAATCCTAGAAGCAACTTATCCAACCATGTGTGCCTTTCAATTCATGCCATGTTTTATACTAATGATTTAGCACTTACTTTAATGTTCTTGTTATCTAACCAACTTTTCTTGCTAATGGATATTGATAAAATTCTCACTACCTTTTAAACATTTGATAGCTGCAATTGCTTTGGAGAAACTAAATCATAGCCTTATTTTGGATAAGCCGATCAGAGTAATGTGGTCTAACCGAGATCCAGATGCTAGGAGAAGTGGGGTTGGAAATGTGTTTGTTAAGGTAAAAAAACAAATTCCTCACTATATACTTTCTTGGTGTATATTGCCATATTTAACTGCTACTTTACTATGGCATTTTGCAGAATCTTAATGATTTAGTTGACAATGTAAGTCTACAAGAATTATTTTGCAAGTTTGGAGATATATTATCTTGTAAAGTCGCTAAAAATGAGGATGGGACAAGTAGAGGCTATGGATTTGTTCAATTTGCGTTGCAAGAATCAGCAGATGCATCAATTCAAAATCTTAACAACTCTCATTTTTGTGGCAGGCAATTGTATGTTTACTTCTTTATTATTACTCGTCTTTGTTATTTGTTTATTCTTTGTCCGGTCATAGTTTGGTTTACAATTATGATCATATTTATGCAGGCATGTTGCTACATTTATTAAGAAGAGTGAACGATCTACAAACAATGATGACAAATATACTAACCTATACATGAAGAACCTTGATGATGATATAATAGAGGAACTTATTAAGTTGAAGTTCTCTCAGTATGGTTTAGTAATTAGTGTAAAGATAATGAAAAGAGATGATGGGACATCTAAGGGCTTTGGGTTTGTAAGTTTTCAAAACCCAGAAAGTGCCAAAAGAGCAAAAGAATCCATGAACGGGATGCTACTTGGTAATAGTCCACTTATGATATTAAAATAATTAAATAGTGAAAATTCATCAAGTAGTGAAACCTTATTATTCTATTCAATTTGATATACAATTGTTTGTGAATTGTTTTATTAGGATCAAAAACCTTGTATGTAGCAAGAGCTCAAAAGAAAGCTGAAAGGAAACAATATTTACAACGCTTACACGAGGAGAAGAGAAATGAAATAATCACTAAGAGCAATGTAAGTTCCATTTGCCCTCTACAATCTATTTTTTTTTCATCTAAAAATGCATCTCTCTTTTTTTAGGGGTCGAATGTCTATATAAAAAATATTAATGATGAAGTTGGCGACGATGCTCTCCGTGAACGGTTCAATGAATTTGGAAACATTACATCAGCAAAGATTATGCGTGATGAAAAGGGTATTAGCAAAGGATTTGGATTTGTATGTTACAACACACCTGAGGAAGCAAAATGTGCTGTAAGCAACATGCGTGGTAAATATCCTATGTCATTTCCCATTAACGCATGAATAAGTGTGTACTTGCCTCATATGTCAACAAATTTTGTTTGCTCGGATTAATCAGGTGTAATGTTTTATGGCAAACCATTGTACGTTGCTATTGCTCAAAGGAAAGAGGAAAGACGAGCCAAACTAGAGCAACGTTTTGCTGAGCTTGCAACGATGGTTGGAGCTACAAGTCCTGTCATACCCACAGGATATCCTCAATTTTACTTTGCCCATCCTAGTACACATTTCCCTCAAAGTCCAGGGAGACAAGGATTTATGTATCCACCCATAGGGATTAGTCAAGAATGGAGGCATAACATGTTTCCCTCGTCACATAATATCCAACAAATACATTCACCGATTGTATGTCCTTGTCCTGCTTAGCTCAAATTACATGTTTTCAAGTGAACTTCTATTAAAATCTTATTTCTTTCTTTGTAGATGCGAAATACTCCACGGCAATATAGAAACAACAGGGGAAGGATGAATGGAAATATGATGCATTTTCACCACACTGTGAACTATGTTCCACATGCGCAACCAGCTAAAGAATTCATGTCCATGTCCCGACAGGTATACTCGGTCTACTTCATGTCTTCATCATGTTGGTTTTTAGTGTTTTTGCAACAGTGCTCTATTTCAATTAGTTTCAAACTTCCATAGTTTTTTTTTCAACAACATTAGTCTCTACTATTGTAAGCAAAAGCTTTTATGCTTAATTGTAAGTTTAGTATTATTAGATTATCATACTCACTAGATGTTGTTATGTGACATGTCACTATGAACTAAGTTGTTCATTGGACTTTGTAGCATTTTGTTACGAAGAGTTTAACATGCTATCCTTTTGAATTTACGCAGCGATTTAGCCATGCTAAGTATATTCCAAATGACGTCATGGCCAATGGATTGGCTATTCATCATGGTGACTCTATTTCATCGATGAATGACGCTTTTAACAACCTGCTAGCTACTGCTCCACCCGAGGAACAGAAGAACATGCTTGGGAATAGACTATATCCATTGGTTGAGAGACATCATGTAAAATATTTTGCGCATATGTTACATTGACATACCTTTTCACTTATATTTGGAATATTAAAGGGACATACTTTTATATTAATATGACACGCCTTTTTTTTTTGCAGCCTGACCTTGCCAGTAAAATCACCGGAATGTTACTTGAGCTAGGTAATTCTGAAGTGATCATGCTACTTTACTCATCAAACATGTTGTCTGCCAAAATAGAGGAGTGTGTCAAACTGCTCCAAGCGGTAAAACCCAAACCTGAAGATCAAGAGGCCCTGCACCCTGGTTTCCTCCTAGACTCTGCTGGTGTAAACGCCAACTAAGAATTCAATGCCAATCCAAGCTTTTGACCGTGCTAAATATATTATGTATTTGTGTTTTAGAGATGCTAATTAGATAGATGCTCTTTATTTCATAGTTTATGGAACTATATTATTGGGCTTGTTATAGAACTTACTAATAATGCCTAGGATTTAGGTAGAAATCTCGGGAGTTTTTCTTAAAAGGAGCTTGTTACGAATCTTAGATAATAAATTATATATGATGGTGTTCTTGTGTTATATATATTTTATTTGGTTTAGTGGGTTGGTTCTTAATTTTTATGGATGATTCGAGAGTGTTTGGAAGTTATGCTGCCTATAACTATCTTAATTAGGTTGATCGAAAAGTTAGAGACCAAATACTCATTGTATTTATTTATTTCCTTTTCTTTTCTTATCAAGACATTGTACAGCTTAGGTAAAATACAATAGAAATAGTGTTTTACTTGGTTACATGTTGGTAGCCGATTGGCTTACGTAGAGATAGTGGTGAATGTGTTTGACGAATTGAAGTGTATTGTATACTACATGTGTCTTCCACAGACAATTGAGTCTTTGCACAAATGCACCATGTAATGCATGGATGTTGCAAGCTTGCATTATATGATAGCTCATTGTGGATGGCTTGTTTTGGCCCAATTATAAAGTTGCACGGTTACTTTATCCCTTCCAAAAACTATGGTGTATATTATATTTTGGTTGGTAAAAACATAATGAACATAAAAAACATTAAAAACAGAGGTGGTTTTCTTTTGATGATGAAATGAAATGCTTTCCAAGAAAGAAATACATGTTAACTGTAGCATTCAGTTGACAACATTCCATTCATGTTCTATAGTTTGTTTCATTTCTAACTCCATTGAGTTACTTGCTATTAGCTTCTCGAGCGTCGCCATCCATCGGAAACTGATTGGACTTGCTTTTTTTTTGTCTCAAACTTGTGGAAGCCAGAAAGAATTTGCATTGTTGTTGGTAGTACATCAAAGTTGGTTGGATAACTCTTTTTTTAAAAACTTAATGGTTTTTAGTTGATTCCCTATTAAAGTTAACATTTTTTGGAAAGAATTCCAATGTCTTTAGAACTCATCTTCTAATCTCAGAATAAGACATGATTTGTGTTGTATTGAGTTTTGTAATGCAAACAATGATGTCGGAGGGTGAACTCCTCAAGCGGGGGATTATGAGACCCCCCCCTTTAGTTTGGTTGGGGGCAGCGGGTGAGAATCGAGGATACCGTGGAAGATGTGATGTAGAAGGGGTCAGGCCCTGTTACGCCCTGAAATCCACGAACCAGAATTTCTAAGCTGAATGTGCATTAAACCCCTTTCCAGGACCAGCCAGGGTACACAAACGACAATTGTTGACATACAGATCCATGTCTTACAAAAATACAAAAGATTACAAATGCAGCGGAAAAGGATAAAAGCGAGCTAAGCCTGAAGACTTGACTCCTGCAGCGAGGCGACTCCATTCCACAGACATCCTTGACGGCAACGACGAAACCAACTTCATCGAGACATCTCCAACTGAGAAGAACTTCAACTCTGGGGTGGGGGAAAAGAGAGCAAGACTGAGTACTACCCACTGTACTCAGCAAGTCATACCGGAAGAGGAGGTATGATGCAGGATATATCCAAGGGAGGCTAAAGGTCCTTTTGCATAAAGCTAGCATTTAAAAGCAACAGTTGAAAGCAGTAAAACAGTTGTAGTAATTAATCAATATTAACCAATCACTGCTCAACGCTACACCATGTTGAGTCAGGCCCAAACCACCACCTGAACTAACCAGTTCATTAGCTAACTAGGGTGAGACTAATTACGGTGAATCTGGTCGACCGCCCATAACCGCGGGCACGGCTATTCGAATAGTTTTACTCTGATCAGAGATGTACAACTGTACCCACAAGACACAGCCCCACGACACGTTACCGTGCGCCGACATGCCACCACGACATACCGGAAAGAAGCCGTGACAGGACCCTTCGCATAACCCCCTCTAACCAATCGCACCACACCTTAGGGTTCGCCCCCGTCCCCAACAGGCAACGGGCAGCCCCCCTTTCATGCCGCGGTGAATCCGGAAGCCGATCAACCGGACACCCCGGCCGACCCAACTCCATCACGCCCACCCTCGCCTGAGTACGTCGACTAGAGGAAAGCTACACTACAAGCCCAGCCGTTGCCCACGCTGGCTTGTGGTAAGTACGATAAATTCTTCTAGGGCATCCCGCGAACCGGTCCTTAATCGCCATGGGCACGACTAGCAAAACCATGCACCTACAGCCCACCATGTAGTGTATTTTAATTAACTAACACCCTTGCGGTAGCACTAATCCAAAGCTATTGCCAATAATCAAAGTCTATGCATTAATGTGATTCCCCTATTGTGTACTAGTTGAACTAAGCATGGCTAAGCATTCCCTAAACCAACATCTAAGTATCTTAATACCCAAGTTATCAATGGCATAAGGTAAACAAGATATGGCTGAGTAGTAGGACCCATCCCACATGATATTGTAAAACAATGCAATATTTAATAGAAACGCGGGACATTTGTAAATTGGGTACAATATGATCAATCGTAATGCATGACTTGCCTTGCTCTCGCACTGATGAGACCACAGCAACGTCTTCGAGAAACCGCAGATCGACGAAACGACCGAAATCTATGCGACAAACAAAGCACACAAGCAAAACATGCTATAAGACTACTGAAACAGGAAAAAAAAAACCATTTTTAATGGATTCTACGCATTTTTATGAATTTACTGAGACTTGAATGGACTTAATCGGAGCTCGGATGAATTAGATATGAATTTTAGAAGATTATATGTGTTTATTACTATAAAAGAAAAGCTTTAATGAGTTTTATTTCGTAATAAAGGATCCCGGATGACGTCAGCAAAAGGGAGGGGGCGGCGCCGACATGCGGGACGCCCCCGGCAGCGGCTCAAGGGGGAGGAGGTGGCACCAGTTGGTGGGTGGGCCCCACCGGGCAGTGGCTCAAGCGGAGGGGGAGACGCCCGGTCGGCTCGGCTCGGCTTCAAACCGGCCGGCCGGTTAGGCGATGCGGCGGCGGCGAGCGGCTGCCGACGGCGGCGACCGGCGGCGCGGGAAACGGCAGTGGCCGGCGAGGAGATGGTGGCACACGGCCGAAGCGGCGGCGCGGACAGGAGGCGGCGACGTACACGGGGAAGGGGGAGTAAAAGAGGGGGAGGGAGTCCTCACCGGGGATTCGGCCGGCGTGGGTAAAGACGATGGCGGACGACGGCGGCAAGCGGCGGACGGCGGGGCGCACGGGATGGACGAGACAGGCCTCGATCGCGAGGCCAACGGCGGCAACGGAGCGGCGCGGCGATGACACTAGCGACGGCTAGAGGCGGTTGGAGGCGGCGGTAGGTGGCGACGCGTGGGGAGAGCGGTGCAGCGGTGGCGCGCGGCAAGCGAGTGGCGGCCGAGATAGCTCCCGCGACGGCGAAGCTAGCGGCGGTGGTGGCTATAGTGGTGGCGGTGCACGGCCGGAGGCGGCGGTAAGCGGCGGCGCTAGCGGCGAACGGCGCGGCGGCGTTAGAGAGCACAGGAGGAGACGGCGAGCGCGGAAAAAGAGAGAGAGAGAGAGAGAGAGACGGGGAGCGTTTTATAGGGGCTCGGGAGGGGCGGACATGGCCGGGGGCGGCCGGATTTCTCGCCGACGACGTGGGAGGTGGAGAGAGAGAGTTGGGGGGATTCGAATTGAATCCCGCCCTTGCGGGTGCGCGCGCGTGGGCGGGAGAAGGCGGGGCGTGGGGGCGGTGATGTGGGGGCGTGTGGGCGCGGAGTGGGGCGCGGATGTGGAGGAAGCGGCGGTGTGGGCGGCGGTTTCGGCGGCGACGCTGCCGTCGGCTGGAGGTGGAAGAAGGGGCCGACAGGTGGGCCCTACCTGTCGGTGACCCGTAGAGAGGAGGAAGGGAGTGGGCCGGCCCAGCAAGGAGGAAGGGCGCGGGAGAAAGTGGGCCGACAGCCCAACAAGAGGAAAAAGGGAGGAAAAAGGAAGAAAAAGAAGAGAAAAGGAAAAAAAGGATTTTCCAGGGATTATTTATTGCACTTTGCTTATTTTAATTGGTTAAAATTATTTCCAAGGCTCTGAAAATTCCACTAAAAATCCTGTTAGCATATTTTGACATGTAGAACCCAAGAAAAATTCCACATGCCAATTCCGATTATTATTTGCATTTATTAATTTAGGGATTCAACTCTAGGTTAAATTAAACAATTTCTTCGGGCAATTTATTTAACAAATTTTAAAGCGAGGAGGGGAACTTCAGGGCGTGACAGGCCCCTCAGGAACAATGAGACAAAAGGGGTTTATAAAGGTTCGGACCGCTAAGAAACGTAACACCCTACTCATGTTCTTGGTTGATTGAGTATGGAATACATGCACTTGAATCTGTGAGACCCAAGCGTGAGCTAGCCAAATAACCAATCCCTCCCCTTTCTCCCTAAGTATGGTCCTCCTTTTATACCTCAAGGGGCTACCACATGGGCCTAAAAGTCTACCTAGGGATCAAGGAGGACATTCTTTACATTAACTACATGTCTTATTTCTTGACTTGGAATCCACATGCACAAGCGCGGCAGCATGGGGCCCATCAAATCGAACCAACTGACACGGGGGACACCCTTGTCATTCATCATTTAATGGGTGAAGACTTCTGGGTTCGTATTTGCACCAGGAAATGGGAACCTTGCTTGACCAGTGCGGATGAACCGACTCTGGTCGGGATGAGAGGCTCATCATGACGTGACGGGGCATGGCAGGTTACATGCTGCCTGATGCGTGATAAGTGTGCAGGCGCACCACCCCGATCCCATCAGTCATTCGACCGGTCACAGACCGGTCAGGCGCGCAGCACGTCGCATTAAATGCGGCGTGGCACGCCTTAAATGCGGTTAGGTGGGCGTTGGGGACGCCCACCTAACCCCGTACACGTGGCGTCCATGCGGAGGGGTTCGGGGCAGCCCGAACCCCAGGCATAGAGGGGACGGCCACCACCCTACCCTAGGCCCGACCCCTTTCGGGGGAGTGCCACGTGGGTACTGGGGGCAGCATCCTCCCTCAAGTCTTGATACCCCCGGGGCCCATATCACTGACAAATGACTTAAAAGCTTATGATGAAAAATCACTCTACTGAGAGAGCTAGGATATATTCTGAAACACTAGAGCAATACGTGTTCGTGAGTTGTAACCTATAGCTTATATTGCTAGAACAAGAAAGGAGTTAACTACAACTTGAGATAAAAGAAAAGCCAACCAAGGTATCGACAAGTGCAACAGAGCCAAAGAAGGAAGTGGCACAGTGGTGCGTTCATATGCTACGCCACTGCAGGGTTGAAGGATGTAACAAGTGGTAAAGCAACACGAAAAGCAAGCGACAACGTAGAAGGAAAGCAAAGGCAAAATGAGTATGCCTTTGTTGTGTGCACTATAAAGCTACCGGTCACAAATGCATCCTCGGAAAGAAAAGAAGTCTCCCTCCATGCTGCTGCTTCCTCTTCGCGACTACTCCCACAACTATATTCTGACCCTTTCTGAGATGACATGCCCCTCTTCCTCCCACTCTTCTCATCCCGTTGCCATAGGATGTGTTCGTGAACATTTATTTTCTTGTGTACCTTTGCCCTATTTTTCTGTCATGGTTAACTTACAAACCATGGATTGCCTTCTGCTTTGTGTTTGAAAGTGAATCTAGCCCCCTCCCCCCACCCTATCCCAATTGACCTTGGTGGCTAACGACAACACACTAGAAAACTCTGATGCAATTGTCTAAGGGTGTGTTTGGTTGGTGGGATATACCCAGATAGAACATGGCCGCAAGTTTTTTTTTGTTGTTTGGTTGATAGATAGAAGTGGGATATGGCCACCCGGTAGAGAATATTCTGTATAGATGTTGGATATGCAGCTCCAGGCAAATCGGCCGGATCCCACATGCCAGAAGTGGGATGAGTCGCACGACTCTGGACTCGCGCGTGCGCTCACCTCTGCCCCAATATTTTATCCATGTCACTCGCTTCCTCACCGCATCAACTGTAGCCACAATCTACTTCTTCCCTTCTTCCGGTGGCACAGGGGGCAGCACTAGACGGCGCAGGGGCAATGTAAGTGGCGGCTGTCGAGGGCGCTCGGCGGAGCATGGCACCGCTGGACAGCGCTGGGGCGTTGTGGGCGGCGGAGCACGAGCGACGCAAGTGGCAGAGACCACGGAGTAGTAGCAGCCAGCAGGTCGCGCGCTCGGCCGTCGAGGTGGCGTATGCCAACAGGCAATAGCAGGTCCTCCGTAGCCCTTTGCCGCCATGCTGGTGCCCGGGTTCAGGAGCCTGGTGATGAGCAGTTCAATGTCTTCTTCTTGTTTTTTTTTATATTGGTTCAGAACTTGAGATCTGATGTTTTTTTAGGATTGGGATGGTTTTTGTTATGTTCTGTGTAGATCTCCGTGTATAATCTGATGGTGTATTAGATTTTGATATATGTGTGCAGGGTGAATTTTACAGAGTGAAAATGTTATCATTTATAAATAGTGGCTAAAATTAATTTACAACATGATAAATATTACTCACAATACATGCAACAAGCATACATATGCATCAAGATGAAATTGTTTGCCAATGGGGGTATTCTCCACCATCTTATACAGTGGTAACCATAACAGTCCATCCATCCTACCAAACAAAAAATTGACTCACCATATCCACATGTCATCCCTCCAACCAAACAAAAATCTTGTTTATTCCACTCTCCTTACCAAACATAAAATTGGATGGCCATATCCCATCCATGCATGACCACTAACCAAATACACCCTAAGTGCATGCAAGACTAAAGTCATCCCTGTGGTTCGATTCAAGAAAAAATGACTATTAATTGATGAATTGCTCTATTTTTCTTGTGTTTAGGATGCCACACTATTAAGAGGGATATGATATACATATAATTGGAGTAAACAATAGTACTCAAACCATATTTTTCTTCCAAGTGTTTGTTTAGTTATGGTCAAAGTGAAGCATGTAGGCCTACGTTGTTAATTTTGGTAATTAATATTAAGCACTAATTGTGGACTAACTATTTTATTTGAGTGAGATAATTTAAGAGAGGGCCACATGATGTGTATACCAAGGACGATTACCGGCTACCGCAGATTAAAATTGATAGTGCAAAGCAATGAGAGGAAGGTGATAAATATGGTTATGTTTTTAACGATCGAAGCGTTGGGTGATCAATTTGCTAGGTTTTCTTTATAGCTTTACCGTACTATTTAGAGGGGTGGTAATCTTGACAAAGAGGTGATCTAAATAACACATTAGTGCATGCATGAGGGTTTCTTGTATCTTTGGCTTTGATCTTTATTTCTAGAGCTAGCCGGTCGGACTGAGCCTATCCAGTACCGTTTTGGTGTTGCAACGATAGCATCGGGCAAATTGTCTTGGTACAGAGCATTCGTCGTGCACGACGAACAATGCCGGTCAGACCAAGCCTGGGAGGCTAGGAGCTGGTCGGATCGGGCCCATTAGTTGGTCAGACCTGTGAAAGTCCCAAATTGCTTGGTAGCACGGAGGCCACGGTTGGTCGGACCAGCCCTTCGCCAGCGGTCTAATGGCCATTGCATTTATTACACCCCCAACATATAGATTTTGAACTAGTTTTAGGGCGGCTAGCCGTTTAGATTGGGTCCCTCAATGGTGGTCGGACCAACAGAGCACAGAGTTGGGGGATTTTGACCCCCAAAGGCTAGTTTTGGTGGGTTGGGCTATAAATACCCCCCCCCCCCCCCCAACCAGCAGGAGGGGAACTTCCTAGGCACTTCATTCAATTCACTAGAGCCCTTGCAACACTCTGACACCAGTTGAGCACATTTCTCTCGATTTGTAGGTGTTTCAAGAGTTGATTAAGACAATACAAGTGCATTGCATCTTTGCTAGATCTTTTATGCAGTTGCTCATCTCTGAGCTTTGGTTGCGACTTTTTACTCTTGGAGGTTACCACCTCCTAGACGGCTTGGAGGAATTGTGGCCCGGTGATCCCTCCGGTGAAGCTTGTGGAGGTGACCTGGTGTTGTTTGTGCATGGTTTGGACCTACGAAGTGGAGGAAGAATTACCAGCTCCCGCCTTGCCCATCCATTTACGAAGGGGTTCGAAGGCTTCGTGGTGTGAGCGATGAGGTTGGGCTCACCTCAAAGGTGACATAGGAAGCTAGCAAGCTTCCGAACATCAGGTGAAAAATTCGGTTGTCTCTTGTCCACGATTCACATTTCTAGAGATAATTTTAGCCTAAATCGTCCTAGGTTTGCAAAACATAATTTAGTTAGTAAGCGTGTGATCCCTAAAACAAGCCTAGTGTCATGCCTTGATTTTCTTGCAGGGATTTAAAAATCATTAAGTAATTTATTTATATATTTTATTTTAAAATGTGAATCAATTTACAAGTGCGTCTTGCTACCTCTATGGACTTAGTCCACTGTAGGTCACCCTCCCTTTGAGCCGCCACGCGGGGCCTGCTCGTCAGCTCCGACGCCCCATGCCGATACATTAAATCCACTTTCCTAGTTGAAAAATAAATCTTTCTCCATGAGGCCGTAATCCCCCGTCTCCCGGAGTCCCGCTATATACTTTCTTTGTCCTAAAATAAGTTCAATTTTAGCCAACTCACACGTACCAATATAAAACCAAAAGACTATAATGCCCCCGCTTTATCAAATTCCAATGTATTTATTCCCTACTTTCACAGGCAATGATGATTAAAAGTAAACTTAAATTGAGATAAATGGGAGAGGGTAAAAATGATCTTATTGTAGAACGGATGGAGTAACTACTTTCTTTTGCACGAGAAGTCAGTCAAAAAAATGGCAGTCTTGGCAGTTCCATATGTACACCACAGTTTGGTTGGAAGATATCTCCTTACTCAGCTCATCTTATATTTTTTCCGATTTTGCTAAACATATTGCGACACATTTTTCCAATAATATTAGTTGAATTCTGGACGGTTCAATACACTTTGGGATTTGTGCATTTTTATGGGCCGGAGCAAATGGTATGCTGCACGTGCGAGATAAGGGAAGGTCTAGACCTGCATTACTCCCTCCATCCACAAAAGTTACACCTATTGCTTTGTCACCAAAACCAATGAGAAATTAAATCATCTTGGATGTTACAAAATCAAGTAGTGAATATAAGCATGCAACCAATGAGTATTTAGATGACTCCTTGGGTTCTAATCAAACATTTAATTTATCCATTTATTTAACTCTTGAATACGTAAAGACTACAAATAGAACAACTTATTTAGAAAAACTCAAATGTGAAATGTCTAACTTTTGTAGATGGAGGGAGTATTAGATTAGCGATAGTAATAAATACTTCGGAGATAGCTTGCATGGGCGTAGTTGCCTAACAATCTTTTATCAGGGTTCTCTATGATGCTTAGTTTTCCGGATTTGCTAGAAAACTTATGCAAGTTTTTTACCCCCAAAACTTTTAGATTTGTGACCATCAGATAGCCTTGAGATTTATGTATGAAGGAAAAAAATGTTAGAAACAAAATTTCACACACGTCATGCGTAAGAACCTAGTGCTAACTAACTAAACCATAGTTGAATAAGTTGTATAGTAGTTACATACAGTTACAATATAATTACACTTTAAATATACTATAGTTACATATGAAAATTTTTGATTCCAAAAACTTGCGGCGGTTTTTTAATAATCCCTAGATTTTTAAATTTAAATGATTTTTCATGGATTTTACAACGAATACCTACAAGAATACTCATGAAAATTACATTGTAACTAGTGAACTTTACATTGTTCCATCTTCGTTTCATGAACAAGTGATTGATCGTATTTTTGTTGCTTAGGTTGTCTTCTTATGCACAAGCGATACTTATACTTCTCGTTTTTCACGTGCACGCTCCCTAAACCGCCAAATGATACCTTTTTTTTGCAAAAAAATTCTATACGAAAGTTGCTTTTAAAAATTATATTGATCTATTTTTCTATGTAGTTTTAGCTAATATTCTGTCTGTTTCATATGATAAGTCGTTTTGACTTTTTTCTAGTTTAAATTTGAGCAAGTTGATAGGAAAATATAGCAATATTTTCAACATAAAACAAAACATATTATGAGAATATATTAAATGTTAGTTTTAATAAAACTAATTTGGTGTTATTAATGTTACTAAGTTTTCTATAAACCTGATTAAACTTAAATAAATTTAACTATTAAAAAATCAAAATGACTTATAATATGAAACAGAGAGAGCGCTTAATTAATCATGCTCTAATAAAAAAAACGACATCTTCTCCCGACTACTTGTGCAGCAATTAGGCCTAATAGTAATACTCGAGTGGTCCAATGATTAAGGCCCAACAAAGATCTGCGGATGCATTGGTGCACGGATGGCGTGCCATGTAGGAGCGAAAAACCAACTGAAATCATAATTTTCTTACATCTGTTTAGTTACGGAAGATATCTCTTCATCAAGAAATCAAGATTAGTTCTAAAAAGAAAAAAAAATCAAGATCACCTTTTATATACTTTCCTCCGGAGATGTTCTCCGTCTTCTTCATGCTCCTGCCGCCGTGAGCACCCCTGCCTCTCGTCTCGCGGCCGCTGATTGCTTGCCGGTGTACGGGATCGTCGAAGGAGCTTAACGGCGAGACGATGAAGCCGCCGTCGCCACCACCGCAGCAGACGGCGGCGACCACGGCACGAGGTTTTTTTAATAATCCCTAGATTTTTAAATTTAAATGATTTTCACGGATTTTACAAACGAATACCTACAAGAATACTCATGAAAATTACATTGTAACTAGTGAACTTTACATTGTTCCATCTTCGTTTCATGAACAGGTGATAGATCGTATTTTTGTTGCTTAGGTTGTCTTCTTATGCACAAGCGATACTTATACCTCTCGTTTTTCACGCGCACGCTCCCTAAACCGACAAATGATATTTTTTTTACAAAAAAGTTCTATATGAAAGTTGATTTTAAAAATTATATTGATCTATTTTTCAATTTAGTTTTAGTAATATTCTGTCTGTTTCATATGATGAGTCATTTTGACTTTTTTATAGTTTAAATTTGACCAAGTTTATAGGAAAATATAGCAATATTTTCGACATAAAACAAAACATATTATGAGAATATATTAAATGCTAGTTTTAATACAACTAATTTGGTGTTATTAATGTTACTAAATTTTTCTATAAATCTGATTAAACTTAAATAAATTTAACTATAAAAAAGTCAAAATGACTTATAATATGAAACAGAGAGAGCGCTTAATTAATCATGCGCTAATAAAAAAATGACCTCTTCTCCCGAATACTTGTGCGGCAATTAGGCCTACTAGTAATACTCGAGTGTTCTAATGATTAAGGCCCAACAAAGATCTGCGGATGCATTGGTGCACAGATGGCGTGCCATGTAGGAGCGAAAAACCAACTGAAATCATAATTTTCTTATATCTATTTAGTTACGGAAGATATCTCTTCATCAAGAAATCAAGATCAGTTCTAAAAAGAAAAAAAATCAAGATCACCTTTTATATATTTTCCTCCGGAGACGTTCTCTGTCTTCTTCCTGCTCCTGCCGCCGTGAGCACCCCTGCCTCTCGTCTCGCGGCCGCTGATTGCTTGCCGGTGTACGGGATCGTCAAAGGAGCTTAACGGCGAGACGATGAAGCCGCCGTCGCCACCACCGCAGTAGACGGCGGCGACCACGGCGCGAGTTTTTTTTTTTAATAATCCCTAGATTTTTAAATTTAAATGATTTTTTTCCCTAGACTTTGAGAGGTGTCAATAATCTTTATAGATCGCAAGATATACAGAGCTGACATGAATCTATACTCAAGAACTGATTGCCCATAGCCCCATACTATTGCGTAGATGAAACCCTTCAAAATTTACATTGCCTAGGTGATGCATATTCTGAATTTTGTGTGGCAGCACAATTTAATTCAAGCAATGGAATCAGAAGAATAAAATGGCATAATTGCTCATGTAATCCCTTTTCTATGTAGAAAGTTCTCCACAATATGAGTGTACAAACCACATTCCTGAATTCTAAAACAGTGCATATCAACATATTTACTGATCCAAAATTACTCTTCAAGTATTAAACCAGAAAGAGTAATACAGATTCATTACTTTACTGAAAGTATATAGGTCCATAAGATAAACCACACGCTGGAGCAATAGTATGAAGGTTAATCAGGAAAACATAATCAGCCATTAGCCTCATTGCCTCTAACATCGTCAAGGGGAACAAAACCACAACTGCAATAAGAAATGTTAAATCACATCAAATTACTCAGGTGAGCAATACCATGCCAAACATTTTGATAAGAACATGCTAAATATAAAGTATGCAAGAGTAAATCAGGTGAGCAATACATGGCGCACATAACATTAGTCTGGGCACAAGATGACTAAATCTGGATCAGCAGTTTCAACAAACAATATGGTGCTCTTTAGTCTTTACAGCTGAACATGTATTGACATGTATGCAATGATGTTTATGGCTCATGATCTGAAGATCCAAGTTATTTTTTAAAAATTCCATTAGTCCATGGCCCAAAAGCTGACTGTGCTCTTGGAAAATAATAAATAGAGATATTCTAAACCATAGGATTGACAGTATATGAGATACCTAAAGGTTTAATTTAAATTATTTATGTTCATTCTGGATCATATGAAAAGGTCAAAATGGCTTAAGTGAATTTTTATTCTTCAAATATATGAAAAGGTATATATAAGCATAATTATTGTGCACTGAAAAATCTTAAAATTTGACAACAGACACACACTGTAAGGGAAAAAAAGAGAAATTGGTTTAAACTTCTCTATAGGGGAAGGGGCCCAGAGGATGGCTGGCTTAATGCTATGAATTGGGTTATTTGTGGTAAATGCTAGTACAAGTGCAAGCTACCTTTCATGAGATATAATCAACTGTTTAGCTTTTGCATGGTTCGTCACCCAACTTGCTTTTGTGTTTCTCATAACCCCTAGGAAGGATGTTGGGATAATGTGAAAAGAAATAAATCCACATTGTAAAAACCAGTAAAGCCAATCATAGCGTCTTCAGTGTCTCTGAAAATATCAACAAAAGCATTAAAGCATGCAGATCCCCAGCTGACAGGTTAAAACATAGTCACCATGCAAACCAGGACAGGTTTATATGGACCATTCGCAAGAAAGTCAGAGGAGCATATATATATAGACAAGGTAGAGTAAACCTTAATGAGTGAAGATATATAGCCTAGCCATGTGACGATCCCTTTTTTCTTCGAAACCTCAGACTCTAAAAGTCCTACAGTATTAGTCAATCAATTTACCATACAATAATAAGGTACAAGAAGAAATTCTTGAGAATTTAAACTAACAGAGTCTGAAGTGAAACAATACAAATAATATATGTGCTTGCTGCAATCCTTCCGAATTAATAAAGGAATCGAACTACCAGAATCTGAAGTCAAACTATAAAAATAGTATATGTGCTTGTTGCAAATGTTCTTAATCGTGCTTATATATAGTACTGTACAATGTGGATCTAGATGGAACAGTCGACGTGGTTGAAGAAGACCTCAGGCGGCGCATCGGTGGGTGGAAACCAGAAGGTAGCTGTCGGCGAGGAGGCAGGTGGAGAGGTCGTCGAGGGGCGCGACGATGGCTTCGATGGGGTGCGGCGCAGGATTGGGAATTTGGGAGACGAGCAAGCTAGTCATCGGCTGCGGCGACGCAGAACGCGGCGGGTGCGAGGTCCGCTCACCGGTTGATGGCGATGCTGGTGTCATGCCCCGCCGCGTGAGCTACCCGACATGCTGCTTTGTTCTCTCCCGGTCGGGCCACCCCGGCGTGCACGGTGGAGAACCCCGCGCCGCCGAGCGAGTCGTGCAGTACCATCCGTGGCGGCCGCGGGGAAGGGTTCTCCTCTGGCTCCCATGTAGCCGGGGATTGAGGCGGCGATGGGGAGGCGCCGCGGCACAGCAGCGGCTGGGGGCGGGGGTGCCGGGGATGGGCGCGCGCGATGGGGAGGCGATGAGGTGCCCCTGAGGGGGCGCCGGGGATTGGCGCGGATATGAGGAGGCGGTGAGGTGGGGAGAAGGGGTTGGAGTGGAGGGCATGGGGGAGGAAGAGCTATGTGGCGGCGGCAGGACGAAGACGGCCGGAGGAGGGAATGCCTGGGTTGTGGGAAAGGGAGGGGATCTGCTACTGCTAGGGAGGTGGAGGTGGAGCGACGACGAGGGATCGACGGAGGATGGGCACTTGGGATCGGGGCGGCGTCGGGGAACGGAGGTCGTGGCACTTGGCGGAGAGGCAGCGAGCGGGGAGGCGCAGTGGCGCTGTGGAGAGCGATGGGCGGCGATGGCGTCGTGTGGATGGGAGCGGGGACGGGATCCGAGTGAGAAGGAGAAGGAAGGATCGCGCCGTGGCAGGATCGTGAAAGGAATCTCGTCCGTAGGATCTAGCAGATCTAAAGGTTAGGAATAAAAGTTGCAGGAATCACCACCACCATTACGACCTTGTATAGGAGTAGAGTATTTAGGGTGAGTCTGACAAGAAGTAGATTGAAAAAATTAGAAAGATATGCAAAACGAGGTGAGTCATTAACACATGATTAATTGAGTATTAATTATTTTAAATTTTAAAAATGGATTAATATGATTTTTTAAATCAACTTTCCTATAGAATTTTTTTTAAAAAACGTACCGTTTAGTAGTTTGGGAAGCGTGCGTGCTGAAAACCAAACAAACTCTCTCTCTCTTTCTCCACCCAACGAACGCAGCCTTAGTTACGGAAGATATCTCTTCATCAAGAAATCAAGATTAGTTTTAAAACATGTCAAAAAAAAGATTAGTTTTAAAAAAATAAATCAAGACCTTTTATCTATTTTTCTCCGGAGACGTTCTCCGTCTTCTTCCCGCTCCTGCCGCCGTGAGCCCCCCTGCCTCTCGTCTCGCGGCCGCTGATTGCTTGCCGGTGTACGGGATCGTCGAAGGAGCTTAACGGCGAGATGACGAAGCCGCCGTCGCCACCACCGCAGCAGACGGCGGCGACCACGGCGCGGGGGTTCGAGGTTACCTGCGTGAAGGATCTCCTCCCGCTCCTGCAGGGCGTCCCCGTCACGTATCGCTTCGAGAAGCACAACGTGAGTCGCCCATCTCCACGGCTCACTGACGGATGGGGCCCGCCCCCTCCCTCCCCAGCCAGCGCACGCGCTCCCCTCCCCTCGCCCCCGCCCGGCCGCCGCCGGGTTTCTTCCTCGCTGGTTTTTTTTTTTTTGTGTTTCTCTCTGTTTTTTTTTTCCTCTCTCGCTCGGTGAAATAACCCCGACTCCCCGCGCGCGCGCGCAGGCGAAGCTCGAGGGGACGGTCGCCGCCGGCGGCTACGCCTGCGCTTGCCCCGCCTACGCGGGCTGCGACTACCGCGGCAAGGTGAGATCCCGGTTTTTTCGCCTCCCCTCCCGGTTTTTTTGCGCGGAGAGAGAGGGGGTGAGGATTTTTTTTTTTTTTTGGTTCCTCACCATCTTCTTCCTCTTCTCCGGCGGCGTGGGGGGCGGCTGCGGCGCAGGTGCTGTCGGCGCTGCAGTTCGAGAAGCACGCGGGGGTGACGTCGAAGAACCAGAACGGCCACATCTTCCTCCGCAACGGCCGCTCGCTCTACGAGCTCTTCCACAAGCTCAGGGAGGTGCCCGCCGAGAAATTCCCCGAGGCATTCCGGATGGCCGCGGGGGTGCCCATGACGGTGCTCGCCGCCGCGGCCGCCGCCGCCGCTGAGGAGGCGCCGCGGGAGCGGGGGCTTGGGCCGGGGCCGGTGGCGGCGGAGCAGCCCCCGGCCTCGGCGACGCCCCGACCGCGCCCGACCATGGAGATGCTGACCGAGGAGGAGAAGGCCGGTTTGTCTCTCCTTGGCTTGAGGTGAGTGACCTCCGCTGCTTGACTTTCGTCGGGAAATCGCTGCGCAGTAGTACTGTAGTGGTGTGATTTCACGGCAGAGGTGTATTTGGCCTTCCCATGGGGATGAATTCTATAGTGACTGGGGGAATTGTAGGGTATTTTGCCAAAGCTGGAAACAATGACGTGTTAGATTAGTAAAGTTAGTAGGTAGTTGCAGGATTATGTCGGGCTTAATTCGATTTTTTGAGCAGGGCAAGTGGCTCAAGGACCGAAATAAATTCCATGGACGGCATTGAAGGGCTTGCTACAGAAGCGATTGGGAATGCACCAAGCAGTGACCATGCGATGCTTGATGCAGAAGAGATGGGGAATGCAGCTGCTCAGCGACCTAGGAATTGTGGTCTTTCCACAACCACAACTGTTAAAGTGCCGGTGACAGCACGCAATAACCATGCAATGCCTGATGCAAATGAGGTGAGGAATGCTGATGGTGGTCGGTCAGCAACCCTTGCTGTTAAACTGGAGGTTACATCTGGCAGTGACCATGCAATGTCTGATGCGAAAGAGTTGAAGAATGCAGATTATGAGCAACCTAGGGATAGTGTGCTGGCAACAACCTCTGCTGTTAAAGTGCGAATTGGAGCAGCCAATGACCATGCAATGCCTGATGCGGAACAGACAAGGAATCCAGTTCTTGAGCAACCTTGGGATAGTAGCATGTTAATAACCGCTCCTGTTAAGGTGCGGGTGACAGAAACCAAGTATCGGCCAGAGAGTATACTGAAAGATGTAAGGGGATTGCTGTCCACTGGTCTTCTTGAAGGCTTCAGGGTAACCTACAAGAAGAATGAGGTCCGTGTGGTTCCTTCGCTGTTGAATCTGACTTGAAGTCTGCTTTTGATTTATACCTGAAGAAAAATATGTTTCTTTTGGTTATCCTTAGGTGGAGAGGATTGGAAGAATAAATGGACAAGGATATTCTTGTGGCTGCTCAGAATGTGGATATAGAAATGTCAGCTTTCTGTTGTCTCTATTAGCGAATTTTTTTATGTCTGTTCCCATATATTATCTGAAAATTTGACCTGACATTAATCATGTTTGACAAATTGCAGATAATGAATGCATGTGAGTTTGAACAGCATTCCGGTGAGTCGTCTAACAATCAAAACAATCACATATTCTTGGACAGCGGGATTTCTTTATATATGGTGATACAAGGACTGAAATACACTAAACTTGATATGCTTGGGGATGTGATTGGAAAAGTGATCAGTCTCCCTCCAAATATGATTCAATACGAAAAGTGGAAAGGTATTTAATTGAGTACCTAGCATTTACAGCTTTCTAGCTTTTGTATACTTCAAGATGCTAAGCTTTCTGTTGGGCTATCTTTTTTTTTAATTTTTTTTATGTCATTTAGCTTCGTTTCAACTGGAAAAGGATTATTTCGATGATGCACCTTCAGATCCTTGTTCAACTCAAAGGTGAGTTACCGTGCATGTGAAATTTTAGTGTGTCTTGTATTCAGGTTTCCCAGAAACCCATTGGTGTACCTTGATTTATATGTTTTGTTCTTAAACATTGTTTTCTGGCTTGAACTTTTCAATAGGTTCTCTAAGCCCCATAGTAGTGGCAGCTTAATGCTATACATCTGCCAGTATAAATGAGGTTTCAATTTAAGCTCATGTCCAAGCATGAGCAAATTCTTTAGTATTACCATTTTGAGTTGTATGCTACCTCATTTTATCGAGAACATTTAGGTTATCATAATCCACCAGAGACTGACTCCAGCATTCTTGAAAACTCAATTTCTAGCTCACAAGAGTCGAATATTGCCTTGACGGATTCCTTGAAAGACTCAACCAGCAACGCCAGTTCAATCCTCAACTGGAGTTCATTCAGGAGGCGTTCAGATAGGCAGTTCAAACGAGGAGGCACTGAGACTTCGACTCCAATCTTGAGTAGAAGCCCTGAGAAAGAGATATCTGATCTATCTACAAGCACTTCCATGAAGAGTGAAGAAACTCCTAGTGAGAATACTGCAGGGCTTCTCACTACTGATGGTATAAAACATAATTCTGCTGGACCTGTTGCATTGAGATCCACGTCTTCAGAGTGTGATCCCATTAATATGACATTTCCTTTGTCAATTTCAGTTACAGTAATTCAAGATCCTCCACCAGACCACAATGTTGACTCAAATTCAAAAGATTTGGGGCAACCAAAAGTGAGGTAAAAGGTTAAACCTACAACATTTCTTGACATTTGTCACATTTAGGATATACAGCTGCAATAAATGGAGAAATCTTAGCTCTCGAATCCTTTTTGTTTTATCTTTTCTCCAGAGATAACACTTTGCACCCGTTGCTCTTCAAGGAGGGGGGCCTTCCAGACTATACTTTGTTAACTTACAAGTTGAAGAACGGAGAGGTCCTCTAAATAGTTAAATGAACTACATTATCCTTTCCCAACACCAGAAATTGTAACAACTCTCAGGAACATTCACACTTCCCTGTCTTGTAGGTTCTAAAGCAAGGATATAAACTTGGGACAGGTATAATCTGTGAATGTTGCAGTATTGAGGTATCTGTCCCAAACTTAGCAATTGCCCAAGTTTGATCTGAGGCCTTTCTTCATTCTGCCCAAGGGCTAATCATGTTTTTTTTTTTCCTCTTTTGAGGTGCAGTATACTCCTTCACAATTTGAAAAGCATGTTGGAATGGGGAGAAGACGGCAACCGTAAGCATCATCATTATATATAGAGGCATTTGAAATATTTTTTACTCAAAAAGGGATCTTGGTGTTTTGTTCATAAATGGAGGATATTTGTGGTTTCAGGTACCGTAGCATTTATACTTCAGACGGATTAACACTTCATGAGCTGGCACTGAAACTGCAGGATGGTTTAAGTTCAAATGTAAATATTGATGAACTCCCTACTCTTACTTCAGGTAATTTAATGGATCTTTTAGTTTTCTGTTTATTTCATCCAAGTGGCAATGTGCCCTTATGCTTTAGTTATTTAAAATTTTGCATTTTGAGGGTCATTGCAATAATCACGATCTCTGTAGAATTATTCAATAGGTTCTTTGTGAATATTTGGCATATATGTATTAGTGTCTTCGTGTTTCTTTGTTTAAAGAGGGGAACCTATGTATATAGTCTTCATGTTTACCTGTCTAAAAGAGGGGAACCTACTGTGATAATGGCATTATCAGTTCATCACTTTGAGCAGGAAGATTATCATGTTTTTGTCCACATTTGATCTCTTGATGACTCATTGCCTTCTTAGTTAAGAACTTGAGACTATAGGATCAAAGAGGTAAGAGCTTGTTTGCTCCAATATCCAAGGTGAAGCCCTATGTCTTAAGTTTTTGGGTGAATTGGATGATGCATACAATAAAAATATGGTGACACAGCCAGGATATCCTAAGATTGAGATTAGGTTGCTGTAGTTTAGAAAACAATTTCAGGTCTCTTGAGCCTATGTAAGAGCCTTATAATGAAGCATTGGGTGAAGTAGTGCATGAAACTTCTTAAGGAGCAAGATAGCCGCATTGCTGAGGTTTAGTAATAGAGCTCATGCTTTTTAATGGGCAACTTAGATGAAAATGGGACATCTATACTTGATTTAGTACATGAAGTAACTACTCATTTTCTTTAGGCAATGAATGAAGTAATATTTTGTCAAGTAAAGAGTGAAAAATATTGAATATATTTGCAAGATGCTGCCTCGCTGGGAAATATTCAGAAGATGATTTTATATTTTAATTGTTGTATGCGCATGAGTACCTAATCTTCTGTTGCTACCATGAGTTATGGTTAAGCTTTGCATCTAAAATTAGATAAGAGGTAGAAATTTAAGCTTTTGGACAATCCATTTACGTGCTTTTGAGCCTTAGATTTCTTGACAGAACCTAATGACTACTTTAGGACCACGAGGTTTATATCTGAAAAATAGCATATAACTGTTTCAGCATGGGGACACTGGCACACTAGTCAACTAAGGGTTTGGAACCTTCCCTCCTAGCACGCAAAATGGAGTGACGACTTAGCGCACGATTAATTAAATATTAGCTAAAAAAACTTGAAAATGAATTAAGATGATTTTTCTAAAGTTTCATATTTATTTATTTTGTTTGCAAAGAACTCGCTGTTTAGCAGTTCGGTAAGCGTGCGCGTGGAAAATGAGGGGGTAGAGGTTAGAAACCTTCAGTGCTGAACACAGCCTAATTGTGGCAGCTGAAGAATCACTTCACTATCTTACTGAGGACCAACTTTGGCATAGATAAATTATATGCAGAGACTATGCTATTCTTGCAATTCATGCAGATCTTTATGGAGCATGCTCAAATTTTTTTTCTCCATAACATGGTTTAGAATTTCCTTTTGTTGTGCAGTATCCTTTTCTTTCTTTTTTGAAGAGAACATTATCGTTTTTCTGTTATGTGCCAAGATTATATTACCAAATCATTATATATTCTCTAGACTCTACATCATAAGCCTACATATAAGCACAAAAACATAAAAAGTCCAAGGAATTAATGCTGAAATAATAAAATATGTCTGAGGGGGTAATAAGCAACTCCCTCATTCTTGTTTTATATGTGGGACTGTTGCCTGTTGGCTAAAGTTATGCAGAGGTTAGGGTAATTGGGCACAGGGCATGTTGAACAGCCTGCTTATATTTTACAAAGAGAACAGTCCGTTTCTGTTGGAATCTGTCCTGTGAACTGGAGAACTTGTACTCTTTCTCTCCATGCTTTCTGAGGAGTAAAGAAGTGAAGGATGGTGGAATATTGCAATTTTCAGAGAGACATTGCTGTCTTCAAACCATGGTTCTCCTACTCCTTGTATGGTTTACCCATAGGCGTTTGGTGGATTACACCTGTTAACTCTGGAGGCCTGGTCCAAACAACGCTGTAGTGTTGTATAAGTTAAATACATGATGGATCTGTATCCTGTCTTTGTTGCTTTTTACTTGCATGCATCCCATGGTGATCTTCTGTATAGATATGTATATTCAACTCCTCATCTACTTGCATGTTTGAAATGTGATTACTGTCTCATGTAGACCCTTTTTTTTTTTGCAAATACTAGAATATTCTGTCTATTAAGATGTTTAAGAGCATTTGTTTTTGAGTGAGCAGCATAAGTATGCATTTGGGTTCTGTGCATAACAGATATAACAACTGACTTCCCTGCATAGCAGGCCTTGTTTTGCTAATTTTAAGATGTATATATACCGTGTTGAGTCAGTAAATAATTGATGGTCTTACCCTAGAGTGCCAATTGTTTCCGTTATCACAGGTTCTGGCAAAGAGTATTCGACCACTAGCAGACCTATTATTGTTCCCTTGAAGCGGACACTACAAGAAAGAGTACTTACAGTAGAGAGCTGTTATATGTGTCGGTAAGAATAAGAATATGTGGACTGGTCGCAATGTCAAGATTATGTAAGCTCATTTATATGTAACTCTACACCTTAAAATTTTGACAGGAAACCCCATACGGTGCTTGGAGTTATTAGTGTTGACATGATTGTCTTCTGTAACCAGGTTAATGTTCTGCTTAATGTTTTTTTCCCACAACAGATTGCCTTTGATACTTAGATCAGTCTTATAATATTCAAAAAAGAAAGATAAGATTGTCACCTTGAAATTGTGCCGTATTCTCATGTACAGTGTGAGAGAGCATTGCATGTTAAGTGCTACAACAATGGACTTCAAAAACCAAAGGTATGTTGCCTTGTCCTTTGTATGCGGTGGAGGAAGGCTATCATTTTGATTTGTGATAGGCACGTGTTGTCTTGAACAACATTTCAGGCACCTCTGAAAGTTTTGGGAGAATACACGCAATTCAACTTCATGTGTTGTGAGAAATGCCAGTTGCTACGTGCTTCTTTACACGAAGGACTGAAAAAGAGGGAAGATATTGCCTTTCTCAGACGGATAAGATACAACATTTGTTGGCAACTTTTAAATGGAACGAATATGAGGAGCGACGTGCAACATCAGGTCATTGAGATCTTCAAAGTAAGTTGCGTGGTGCTTCTGGTTGTCGTTTTGAAAACTCCTGATTTGTCTATAATTAAATATGCCTCCATATGTCAATGACTTATGGGCTGCAAAAGTCTCACTTTATCCTGTATCTATAGGATGCATTTGCAGAAACAGCTCCCCAGGACATTGATGACATAAGAAATATGGTTAATTCGTAAGTTCTCACTTATTTTTCTTACTTTTAACTGGCATGCGAATGACCACATGAATCACCATTCACCTTTTTTTTTTGTGTGTATTGAACTTAAGTAAATAACTCTAAGCTTCAATGGTTGCAGAAAGGATACAACTGGAGAGAAGGATTTTCGTGGAATCTATTGTGCAGTGTTAACCACAAGGTAATACATCTGTGGTGTAGCACACACATAACAAAACAATCACCCACACAATCAACAGCACACCCCCAAAAGAAATATGAGTGTGCACATGCAGTCTATTAATGGGTCTAACTGATTATTTTTTGTTAAGCAAGAAAACAAGTGAATGCTTTTATTTTTCATGTCGTTTGGTTGTTGTTATCATACTCTTCACCCCTTTTTCTGTATTTGCAGTACATTTGTTGTGTCAGCTGCAATTCTGAAAGTGCGTACAGAAGAAGTTGCAGAACTTGTCCTTATTGCTACGCATAATGAGTGCAGAAAGAAGGTGGGGAAATATTTGAACTGTTTAGTCCATAATGAACTCTGTTATTTATCTGGTGTAATCTAGTTTGCATATTTGCACAAAGGCAAACCTATTCTTTGGCTTAAGAAGAGAGATGCTGTGCACCTAACTTGGAAATGTTAACAAATGGTCTTCCCTGAAAAGGTAGAAACCCACGGAACAATGGATCGGATTTAGCTTAAGCCAAAACATAAATTTAATGATTTGGATTGTGGTTTGAACAAAGGATCATGACTTATATTTGGTTTGTTGTTATGGAACCACAGGCATAAGCAGACCCTTCATGCAGCATTTTTCGCATTCCTGGAATTCCTTGATCATTTTTGTTCCTTCCAGTTCCTTCTTTTTAAAAATATTGGAGTACTACCATAGATAGCCTCATTTTGGAAGTATTTCTATTGCCATGCCAAAAATTAAGTTGCACAATTCTTAAAGCACAATTGTTAGTTGCCGAACTGCAGCCTGCAGGTGGTAACGAATCAGGCTTTTTATGTTTTTTTTTTTCGGACTACTTGAAGTGATAAAGGCATTTGCTCTCAGCCATTGCATGTCTCTCTGCAGGGTTATTTTTCGCTTCTTCTAAGTCTAATTGAGGCGCATTTAAAGGCCTGGAATGTCCGTCTTCTTACGGCACCTGTTGATCCTGAAATGGCACCAATCTGGTCTGATAAACTTGGGTACACTATTTTGTCAGATGAACAGGTAATACATCCCTTCCTTGTATTTGTGCATTACTTGTGGTTGCTGAAAACATTAGCTTGTACTAGCCAACAACAGTAATCTCTCCAACAACAGTACTGACATTGCACTATTGATGCTGTGCTTGTTGACAGAAGCATTCTATGTTGATGGCACATCCCTTGGTGATGTTTGCGAACCTAAGCTTGGTGCAGAAATCACTTGCTTGAGAAGACCGATTACGCGGTTTTTAGGATAAAATGTTACCTTTGGAGAGCAACAGGACAGTTTTTGTAGCCTGCCATCTTTTTAATGGATGGTTCGAGGCTCAAGATGTATAGAGAAGAGAGTAGAGGCATCTCAGTAGATTTTTTTAGCAAGTAGTTATCGGCAAAAGAAATACTAAAAAAAAGAGTAGTTTTTGTGATTAACGTCGAGTGAATGATTCGAAGCTGAAGTACCTAAGAATAGAAGCGTCTCTGACATTATATACTCTGCTGAGAGGGTTGCGTGTGTGATGTACATCATTTGCCACACATGTTCTCAGTTCCTTACTTTCTTAATGTCAATTAGGCATATTAATATCCTGTCACACTTGTACCCGTATCCCGTATCTGTATGGTATGCATACCATCTCAGGGCAGAAGATTTGTCGCTGATTGCTGAGTTCCTTTTTACTGCAGTTTTATAAGCCGTGACATATCAGATCAACGAAAAATAATTTTAGAACTGGAAATACTTCTGTTGTTAGTATTCTTAGGACTGAACTTTTATACTTTTATTCTTCGCTGTTTAGAAGTCGAATCTGAAAAATAGAAAACAATAAAAGAACACCTAAACTAATTTGAAATTAACGAGAAATAATGTTAGGGGTGGACTTTTAAACTTATATTCTTAGGACTGGACTTTTATACTTAGATTCTTAACGGTTTAGAAGCCAAAGCTAAAAAATAGAAAATAATAAAAGAACACTTAAACTAATTTAAATCAAAGTTATAAGTTTCAAAATTGGGTGGCACGGAATGTTAAAGTAACACAATAGTGTGGCTCCACGAATCATCAATTATCATTTTTTTTCTACAATTGGCGGTAAATTTGGTGTTCAATATTTAGAACAATGATCATGAACATCTTATAATCCATGTGAATGACATATCTATCAGACAACTACAGAATATTATGAGACATGTAGACAACTGTGGAATGTAATGAGGCATGGAAACATGTGTATCCAAGTTTTTTAGCTATAACACCACAGTGACTAACCACACCATCCTACAGTTTTGTTTGTTGTGAAGCCAGTGTGTGATGAATCAGTGTCAGGACGAGGAGCAGGCTTCTGCTGCCTTGGTTTAGCAGGATCAACGAAAATAACCCATCCATCCAGAAACTTTGCGTTCATCTCCTGCCGAGCATTCTCAGCTTCTTCTAAAGTAGCATATCTAACAAAACCGAATCCCTTGGATCTTCCAGAAATCCTATCTGTAATGACTTTTGCTACACGAGGCCAAAAGATAATAAATAACAGTATAACACACATCAATATGAGTTGTGAAGAAAGCTACCAGTGGTCAAAACATTTACTACTTGGATCAAGCTTTGTACCTTCAAGTAGCTGCCCAAAGGGAGCAAAGGCATTTTTAAGCTTCTCATCCGTCGTTAACCTTGAAAGGCCTGTGTTGCATCACATTAGGCATATGTGAGCATGCAAACAAAAACAGCATGACATAAAAAATAAAGTCTAATTCAAATACATAAATGTAGTAGTAATATTAGTACATGCAACAACAAATATAGAAACGTAATAGAATTCGACAGTACAGGAAATGATGTCTTCCTCAAGAATGCCGACAAGACTCAGCGGTATTATTAGTCAGTGGGTTCAGTTGTTCATGTAAGCATATACGGGCAAAGATATTGACAAAGAACAGAATAGAGCATGAGATTAAGAAGCATACTCAGAGACAGATCTGTAGAAAGCAAACACACTAGTTTGCTCTGATTTAGCATAAAACATGATAACATCGCAGCACAGTACACACAGCCATCCCAAATTATACCGAGAAATCTGGCTCCCCAAATCATCTTCATAACAAATATATCCATCTTATGCAGAAAAATGTGATGTGAAACAAAGGGAGGGGAGAGTTACCGCTGATGAAGAGCTTGGGGGCGGTCAGCGGCGGCACGTTGCTGACCTCGGCGCCGTCGCCGAAGACGGAGGAAAGGGGCGACTCGGTGGGCGAGGGGGCGGACGAGGAGGAGGAGCAGAAGGTGGCGCGGAGTATTGAGGAGGCGGCGGCGGAGGAGGAAGAGACGGGGGTAGAGCCGCGGAGGAGGCGGTGGAGCAGCGAGGAGGAGAGCGCCATGGCCGCCGGCTAAAACCCTACCTCCGCCTTGGCTCTGGTGCGGTGCTGCGGATATCCCCGGTCCGACCGATCTGCTGGGTTCGGGTTCGACCTGACCAGGTCCGCATAGCAGAGTGGGCTGGAGTTACGCGGTTACACGCCATCCGGTCCAAAATATGGCGCATAGGAGAGAACAACTCGTTTCCAGCGGATAGATCATCGAGCCGTCCAGATCATTGGAGAAACTTCTGAAGCAAAAGCCCAGCATGTTGGGACAAGGTAGCAGTAGAGTATCGCTATTGAAAACTAAAATAGATGTTACATATCCTTTATCGTTTTATGACAGTGCTTGTCAGTCGCAGATATAGATATTCCAGCCTTGCCGGCTTATGTTTGAGCGTATTGGCGCAACTTATGCGCACTTATAGCTTGAAGAAAGTAAATTTGGTGCAATTATCCCAACTTATGTTCATTTGATAGCTTGAAGAAAGTAAATTTGCTGCAATTAAAATTAATTGTTGTGATATAGTGTGTCTCTCTCCTCACGCTATACCACAACTATCGCGTATAGAGCTCCCACCTCCATATAGACTTACGCGACCTCCCCTTCTTATTTCAAGTAGGTTGTGTTCTATAGGAAAGGACGAAGAGTAGTTTTTCATGCGCAATTTCGCCTTGTGTTTTTTTAAAAAAATTTCTATATGGAAGTAGTAAAAAACTTATTGATATATTGTTTCAGTTCACAATCCTCACAAATAATGCAGTAAGCACTTATTAAAGCAGTTTATAATTTCAATCCAATTTCTAGCAAAAGGATCATTGATTTTATACTTATCACGAGAAGTTCACTGAAATTACATTCTTAGGAGAAGCAGCGTATACACACGGATAAAACACGGAGAAAATCTTTACGAGAGATGGTTGGTGTTTGGGAGGCAAGAACGGCCGGCGGCGGGGCGGCCATCACGCGGATGGGAGCACCTTCTTGACGATCTCGTCGCTGAGGGAGGCGATCTGGGCGTCGAGCGCCTTGACGGCCTCCTCCTTCTGCGCCTCGAGGTTGGCGAGCGCCTCCACGAGCTCGGCCTCGACGCGGCGGCGCCCCTCGTCCAGCTTCGCCTCCAGCTCCTGGGTGGTCTCCTTCTTCATCTTGTTGAGCGCCGCGGCGATCTCGGCGCGTGCCGCCTTCAGCACGGCGGCGGCCTGCTCCTCCAGCTGCCGCACCTCCTCGGACGCGTCCTTGACGCCGCCGAGCTCGGCACGGATCTTGGCGTCGCGCTCGTCCATGAACTTGCCCAGCGGCGTGAAGTAGAGCTTGTCCAGCGCCACCATCAGCAGCAGGAACTCGGTCGCGATCAGCGGGAGCGTCAGGTTGAAGTCGAACAGCGCCGCCTTCTCCATCTGCTCCGCCAGCGCCGGTAGCGGCGCCGCGGCCACGGCCACGGCCGCCGTCGCCACGAGCCCCGGCAGCTGCTTCAATCCCCTCCGCGGTTGCTGCTGCTGCTGCCGCCTGGGCGGCTGCGCGGACGACGACGCGACGACCGGCGCGCGGCGAGGGGAGCACGAGGTGGCGGTCGCAGCCATCATAGCCGTCGCCATGGGCTAGTGCAAGGAGTGCGCGGCGCGGAGGAGGTAAGCAGCAGCAGCGGCGGCGGCGGCGGCGACTCGAGGTGTGGTGAGCTGAGAGAGAGAGGAGCAAGCGGGCTATCTAATCCGAACGGGTTGGGTGGTGAGATTCCGAAGCAACCAAGGCCACACGACGCCGCCGCTCCATCGCCGCCACTAAAAAACCTCTCCTCGATATATCACGCCAATTTGGGCCGTACAAAACTAGTTGGGCCCATTAGCCCATCCAAATTTTAGGCCCCTACAAAAGCACAACGGGCCGTAGCCTGTTTAGTACTACTACAATCTCGAGCGTTCACTCCCCCTCCCGCATCCAACGGCTCTGGAGAAATTCCACGTCATCGATCCGCCTCCCACCCATGTCGACCAATGGGGTTCCACCACGCGCCTATATATAATTGAGGCCTTCTTCCCCTTTTGCCTCAACTCCACGCGAAGGGAAAAAGTCTTCCTCCTCACGAATCCCGCCTCTCTCTCTCTCTCTCCATTTGCGCCGATCCCTCGAGAGGCAGCTCCGATGGCGCCCAAGGCAGAGAAGAAGCCGGCGGAGAAGAAGCCCGCAGCCGGCGAGGAGAAGTCGGCGGAGAAGGCGCCGGCGGGGAAGAAGCCCAAGGCGGAGAAGCGGCTGCCGGCGTCGAAGGCGTCGTCCAAGGAGGGCGGCGCCGGCGACAAGAAGGGGAGGAAGAAGGCGAAGAAGAGCGTCGAGACCTACAAGATCTACATCTTCAAGGTCCTGAAGCAGGTGCACCCGGACATCGGAATCTCCTCCAAGGCCATGTCGATCATGAACTCCTTCATCAACGACATCTTCGAGAAGCTCGCGCAGGAGGCCGCCCGCCTCGCCCGCTACAACAAGAAGCCCACCATCACCTCCCGCGAGATCCAGACCTCCGTCCGCCTCGTCCTCCCCGGCGAGCTCGCCAAGCACGCCGTTTCCGAGGGCACCAAGGCGGTCACCAAGTTCACCAGCAACTAGGCCTGTCTCTCTAGGGTTTCGATGCCATGCTTCTCTCCTTCCCTTTCCCCTCGTGTGTGCAGTGTGCTAGGTGGCAGTAGTTGCAAACTTGTGCCTGCTTTGTAAATTGTGCTTGATCATAATGGGCGGCTTGGATTTGAAGTAATAGACGTGTCGAGTGTTATTTATTGTCGGTGGCTGATTCGCATCTTGTGTTTTTCTTTTCTCTTTGCGATTGCGATTTGGGGATCTAGGGTTTGAGATGATGCTGCGAGGTGGGCGGCTGGGTGGCTTGGCCTCTCGGATGGTTGGAGCCAAGCCTTTCAGCACGGAGATATTTGTGAGCAGTAAGTTCATCTCCATGTAATTAAATTTTCGCCGCCTACGTAATAATCTTGTGGTTTGCAAAATGTTTGGATCTGTGTGAGCCTGTGATGTGATGTCCTGCTGCTTCACAGGTCCGCTTGTGATGATCTGTGCGTCAGAACTTCATGAGTGAATGGAGTTTCTTGATCTGGTGTGATTCTGGGGGGTGTGGTGGATGAAATGAGCACTAAATGGTGTGTCCTTTAGCCCTTCTTTTTTTCTGAATATGATAGCCATGGCATGCCTTAAGTTGTTGAGGCTTGGTGCTTTCAGAATATGATTCCTTTTGATTGCAATGAAGGATCGATCAGAGGATGCTTTCTAGCGGGTTAGAGAATTACAGCCTAGATACATACTAGCTAGCTGTTGTTGTAGAGCTCATAGAGTTTGACATATGCTGATTTATTCTCTTGGTGATAGAGTACTTAGAAGTCCCTAATCTGCTGAGCCTGTGAGATGCTCACCTGTTCACATGGACCATGAGTAGAACACATAAGTTGTCTGTAGATATTCTGCTATTTGTGCACGCTAAAGCCATGCAAGTTATGTTCTTAGTGGATTGTCCACTCGTTCTATCATGTTTTGATGTTGCTTGCTCATACAGCTTAAACATCCATTCACTCATTTTGGGATTTTGTAGGGCTATCATTTTACACAACAGAGGAAGAACTTAAAATTGTCTTCTCACCATTTGGCGCTGTTGAGGAAGGTACTAGTCAGTACTCAGTAGTCACATGCTTTTCAGCACAGGCAATTTAAATCTTTGTTGTTGCTCTTAATTGGCATTCAAGTTTCACTCTGCTTTATCTACCTTATCAAGCGTAGCTCGATTGGTAAGAGACAACCATACTGGAAGGCCAAAAGGATTTGGTTTTGTTAAATATTCTTCTCAAGCAGACGGAGAGAAAGCTGTTAAGGAAATGGATGGACGGGTATTTGCTCTGCTCATCCCCTATCTTGCCTATGACCCGCAATTTACCTTTCTGATGTTAGTTTTGATTCTTCTTTATCTGAGAAGAGTTCTGAAAATCTGTATATAGTACTTTCTACCTGGTTTTCAATTGGAATTGAAGGTACATGCACACCACACACACATTTCTAGCTTAATTACTTGAAGCCTAGAGTGGTTTATCGTGATTCATGATAACACTTACCCTCGTAGATTGAGTGGGCCTCATTTGTGATGTTATCTCTGATCTACTTCAGATACTAAGGGGATAAAAAAATCCACTGATACAAACAACTAAATTAGATGAGGCACTTACCTGGACAACTAAATGAAAAGGACAAGTTGACTGCAAAACTGATCTCTCCGCTGATTAGACTCTTTACAAACAACTACATTAGCTGAGGCACTTACCTGGAGTACTAAATGAAAAGGACAATTTGCCTGCAAAACTGATGTACCTAATTTCAAGATATAATGTGTTGCATGTTTGTAATCTTGGCATAACTGCATGGTGTGGAACAGAACTAATTTTTGTAGTTCTATGAGATCGAGACACTAAGCAGGGATTTATAGTATTTTACGTTCAACCCAGATTGAGAACTTGGCTAGTTTACTGTAAAAATCATGTGAAGCAAACTTTTTGCTGCCTTTTTCTGTAAAACCATGTGGACTAAACTGTGTGGTTTATTTCCTTCTGTGAGGAACATTGTGAACATTGTGTTGCTTATATAGTTCTTTTTATTCTGTTAATCCCAAAGAAAATATCTTCTAGATTGGCCATAAACTTTGAGATTAGATATCCATCTTGCTAGCATGTTGGCCCTCCACCATTTTTGTCATTGCAGAATGCTTTTATTTTGGGATTCATTCAGATCTTTCTTCATGTGGAAATGATTCGTATTCAGCATAGATTTATACTAAACCAGCCTTCTTTTTTCCCCTGATTAGTCTGTTTTATTGTAAGACTAAACTTTCAATAAATCTTTTCTTTGGCAGATCATTCGTGGAAGACTAATTTTTGTGGAAATTGCAAAAGAATAAAACTGCATAGGGCATAGTCTATCACCATCATTGCTGAACTGGTGCAGTTTTCCTGCCTTAAAGCGTACTCGTACATGGCTAATCTGGCTCAGTTCCAACAAGACCTATGAGCACTTCTCCTGGCCTGAATGCGTAATTTTGTGACTTTTGTTGAGCCCAGTATTGGTTTGCGAACAACATTGTTTGTTTTTTTAAAGACAAAAGAAAGCTTTCAAACAGGAAAATTGTTGTTGGAAGGTTAGGTTGAATTTATGAACCCGGGCTGGAAGGTTATATGTGCGTAGAATGCTGGATGACCCATATACCCGCCCCTGCTCCACTAGCTATTTCTTCCACCGTTTTCTTCTGTGTCATCTATAAAGCGATATTGTTTGAATTTGATCTCAAAAGTATTAAAGCCGTGATGTATATCCGATGAACTGGTTTTGGATGGCTTTGTACCCTACGTCAGAGTAATGTGATCATTGACATGTGGACATATGAACACATTACCTAAGAGCATCTCCAACTGTCTCTCCAAATCAAACTCTCCAAATACCCATATAGCCAGCTCTTAGTCGATTTAGCAAGCTAAACTTATTCCTCACTCCAACAGTCTCTCCATCTACACTCTCCATTATGAGCCTATGACACTGGGACCCACACGTCAGCCTCTAATACCCCTTCTTCCTCCTCTCTCTCTCCCTCTTCTTCTTCCTCTTCTGTCGGCCCTCTTCCCGTGCAGGTGATTGGCGACGGCGGTGACACGGTGATTGGTGATGGCGGCGGCGGCTTGCAACGGTTACCTCGACGACGGCCATGGAGCAGAGGTGGAGGCCGCGCGGCCCCCAAATCCACCCCGCCGGCCAAATACGCGCGGGGCCGGAGGCCGCGCAGAGGCAGTGGAGGTCACGCCCCCCACCCTGAATCCGGCGGCGGTGGAGGTGGCGGAGGCGGCGCTAGGGAGTGGCGCGACGTTGGGACGACGATGCGGGGAGGCGGCGGACGCGGACGCGGCAAATCGGCGCAGGCAGCGGACCGCTGTTGCCGACGCATGCCGATGGACGGCGGCCCCCCAACGCCGACGCTCGCCGAGGTGCTCTCCCTCTCCCCGCCAACTACTCCCCGTAGTCGAGCGCCGTCGAGCTCCAGACGGCGAAGGATGGCGGCCCAGACCTTGGCGACGACAGCAGCTGGCGGCCAGACGGCGGCGGAGGTCGCGCGGCCCCCCGATTCCACGCCGCCGGCCGAATCCGGCGAGGAAGGAGGCTTAGGAGTCCACACGGGGGAAGAAGGCAACGCGGCTACCACCGGAGAGGGATCCGGCCCCTTCTTCCCCATCATCGCTGCTCCCTCGTTGCCGTCACCAACACAGCCTCCCTTGCTCCTGCCTCGTCATCGCGGAGCTCTCTTGGTGACGGAGGAAATCGGACGGTGACGACGGTGCAGGTGGGAGGCGGCGACAGCGCGGGACGGCGATGGCGCGGTACGATGATGGCGGCGGCGATTGATCTGTGCGGGGAAAGAGAGAGAGAGAGAGGAGAGAGATTTGGGGGGTGGGGGGAGCAACGTGGGGCCCATGGCTAGCAGCCAATTTGGCTAGGCAGGCAGGATGGCCAAATTTGGCTAGCCAAGGAGCCAATTTGGCCAGCTAGATGGCTTGGCCAGTCGGATGGAGAGGCTGTCGGATGGAGAGGCTGTTGGAGTGGTTTTTTCCTCAAAACTTGCTAGAATTTAACTTCCATGGGCATGGCTAAAATTGGATTATCTCACTTTAGTTCAATTAAATCAATTAGAATGCATTGATTAACCTAGGATAGGTAAGGGCTCCTTTCTATGTAGGAATTTTGCAGTAATTAGTTCAATTCTTGTATAAAATTCCTCCAGTCCAAATATGGGGACGATTCCAATTGTGCTATGATTTTTTTTATTTAATTTTTTAATAAATATTAAAAGATTTAAAAAAAATCTTGTACTACTGGGTTGCCTTGGCCTGAGGATGTGCCGGAAGTTTCTTGTTTACAGGAGCATACAACCATTTCTTCAAAATTAAATTGTACTAGCAGATATAATATTATAATCCATCATTAGTTCACTACAGGAAAAATTAAGCGTGCTCTGTGAGATATGGAAATAGGTACAAAGGTTATATAGTTGATCAAAATTAAATACCCTTGACGAAATGAGTGTAACTTAAATGGTTAGATTCTTTGTGGTGGAACTAGCTCACTCAAATTCAACACATAGACTTTGACACATTTACTCACATTTATAACTAATTATTCTTTTAATGGTAGACGACGTACTCATGATGACTGTTCATAGAGTTAGGATGTATATGTGCGTATTCATAGAGTGAGTATGCGTATTATAAGCGCCTATGTTTTACTATGTTTTCTAAAAAATAAATGTCCTTGCTTAAGGAGGGTACACAAACAAGACCCTATTACAAAGATGGATCTTTTAAATATATTATTTCATTCGTCCTAAAATATACTTCCTCCGTCCAAAAAAATCAACCTAGAAGCGGATGTGACTCCTTCCTCCTGGCTGTCCAGATTCATAGTAGGTCTGGTCATATCCTCTACTAGGTTAGCTCTTTTTTTTTGACAGAATGAGTAACAAATTAGGAGTACATTTATCCCTAAATATAATAACTTATTTTTTTCAACCAATCACAACCTTCTACCTCTTAATATCCTCACCTATTTTCTATTCTCAACAAATCACAATCATCATACATTTAATTTTACCCGTGTTCGACACCAAAATGACAGGTAGTAACATAAATACAGAGATGGTCTATTCATAAGGATGTGGATCTTGACCCAAAATAAGTTCATAGCGGAATTGAGGAGCAAGTTTATTTGCCTGTTGGCCCAAAAATGGAGTACAGCTCAAGACACAATTGAGGCGCCAAGTAGCACCAAACTTCCATGGATTTAGCCCGCCCAATGCCATAGCGAAATCCCAAGACACATTTTCATTTCGTACCCGGCTTCCCGCCATTCCCCCCTCCACTAATTCAAACCAGAGCGCCAGATTGCCTCCCAAAATGCAAATTCCAACCAATCACTTCAACATCCAACAAAATCACAGATGCTGAGATACCCATACTTAGGCATTCGGTGATTTCCATTCCAAACACCAAATTTTTGAGGCGGCACTAAGCCCAACACACCACCAACAAATTTGGGTGATTTTAAGTTACCCGCCCAACCCAAGCAACCAAATTCGAACATCTCACAAGATCGGATCTGACAATTGAGAAAATTCAGATCTCCACAGCCAAAGCATAAGGAGCAAGAATGGAAACATCTCTGAAGAAAAATTTAACATCTCTTAAATTTATCTTCTTGAACAGACACAAGCACAGATCACAAGGTTCAACGACACCACCATAGATTAGATCAACAGCATTAGACTACTAACAGACACACATCCCGTCCAATCTACTCCAACTAAACAAGCAAAGCGAGGCGCCGACGCCTAGGCCTTCTTGGGGGACTTCCCGGCGGCCTTCTTGGGCGACTTGGCCTCCTTGCCGGCGGCGGCGGCCTTCTCCGCCGTCTTCTTGGGCAGCAGCACCGGGTTGATGTTGGGCAGCACGCCTCCGTGCGCGATGGTCACGCCGGCCAGCAGCTTGCCGAGCTCCTCGTCGTTCCTGATCGCCAGCAGCACGTGGCGCGGGATGATCCTGTTCTTCTTGTTGTCCCTGGCCGCGTTCCCGGCGAGCTCCAGCACCTAAGCAATCGAACAGAGAGGGCACCACCAGATCAGCACCACAAATCGAAATCTGCAGATGAGGCTGACGACAAAGTGGGGGAGTGGGCGAGCGTTGTTACCTCGGCAGCGAGGTACTCGAGGACGGCGGCGAGGTAGACGGGGGCGCCGGTGCCGATGCGCTGGGCGTAGCGGCCCTTCTTGAGGTAGCGGCCGATACGGCCGACGGGGAACTGGAGCCCGGCCTTGACGGAGCGCGACACCGCCTTCTTCCTCGGCCCGCCGGCCTTCCTCCCGGCGGCTCCCTTCTTCAACTTCCCACCCGCTCCGGCTCCGGCGGCGTCCATGGCTAGCCTAGCTAAGCTGGTTGCTGCTGCTCTTGAAGGCGAGGAGGATTTTTTTTTCCCTTTTCTTTAGTCGAATGCGAGATGGCGATGGCGAGACGAGGCCGATGGGGTGGCGTATTTAAACGGTTGGGGGAAGGGGAGGGTGGTGGGCCCGTCGATCCGTGGGAGGGGAGATGGACGGTCGGATCGTGGGGTGGTTGGACGGCTCGGATGGGGTTCGCGGGGGCGCGATCCGTGGGAGGGGCGGATGGGCCAATCAGAGGAGAGGGAATTTGGGAGCACGAAATTTTTTTGCGCGTCCGTTTTCCCGCCTGCGGGATGGTTGTTCTTTTTGGGGAAAAAAGCGGCGCCACACAGGCGGACGGTGAGGTGGATGGCGCTCTGAACTGTGAACACGAGGATTTGGTGATTTTGTGATTAGTACATCTTAGCCCTTGTTTATTTCCAATTTTTCTCTTCAAACTTTCAATTTTTTCATCACATTAAAACTTTTCTATACACCAACTTCCAACGTTTCCGTCACATCGTTCTAATTTTAACTAAATTTCTAATTTTGACGTGAACTAAACACACCTTACATGTTGATAAAATTTTGGAAGAGAATAATTGAGGATTAGATTTTTGTATGATAACTTTTGAAAAAATAAGGAAAGAGGTGGGGTGAGTTTGGAAGTTTTGTTTTCTTTTCACCCTACTGTTTTAAACTTTCTTTTTGTTGGTTCCAGCCTAGAGGGAGGTAACGGAGCGAATTTAAAACAATAAGCTAAATAAATGTTATAAGTGGAAGTAGATAGGATAATACGACAAAAGAATTGGAAATTTCTTCTATATTGGAACTTCTAATATAACACTTGCGAGAAAGGAACCATATCCAAAGAAGGCAACTTATGCCTCAATTGATTTATATATTGTTAAGGATATTATTGTCGTGGATTATCTATTTAATTGTATAGCAAATCTATTAAACAACCCGAACATTTAATTTCTAGATTAACGTAAGATAGGAAAACGTCAATGTGAAATCAACAGCCACACACTCACTTTCTACAAGACCTAAGGGATGATAAAAGGAGTGTGCAATCAAGGATCACCGATTGGCTCAAGCAAAAATAGTGGTAAGTGCAAAGGTAAAGAATAAAGGGGACATCGATTTGTTTATGGAAGTTTGGATCAACCGATCACGGGTCTCCTTTGAGGTGCTCACAGAGAGCCGAGTTCCTTTCATCCATTTTCCTCATCAAACAACTTAATGACCAAGTTTGGTTCTCACCCAGTTTACCCCTTCTATTTGTGAAAGCGAGTTAGAACTTTCACAAACTTCCCAACCACTTTGCAATTCATCGATGCACACATGCAGCGCGTAGCCAAATAGGATGAGTACCTCCAACAGGAATAGATACTATAATAAACAAGCTCAACATCGATCTTAAGTGCTCAATGAAAAACTTAAATCTCACAAGCACTCAACCACTCTCAACTCAACTCAGCTAACTAGAAGCGCAAGAAGAAGTGTGTTGGAGATTCAAACTAACCTTCTAATATTGCTCAAGGAACACTTTCCAAGCTAAACACTTGCTAAAAAAAAACTTCAAATAGCACTTAGCGCGCTTGGACTCTCACTTAGGGCCTGTTTCTTTCCGCTTAGGATTATTATAATCCAGCTTATTAGAAGTAAGCTGAAAGAAATAGGAAGATTATTTTCACAGCTTATTATAATCTAGATGATGGATTATTGTAATCCAATAAGCTCACCAAAGGGAGCTTTTTCTGGATTATTAGATGGCAAAAGACCCACTGCCCCTGATTACTTCTAATTATTTACCTGAATTGCCACCGCGTACCGCTTTGTTTCTTTTTTTTCGTTGACCGTGTGACCGTTTCGTATCCTGCGCGGGAGTCGCGAGATCCCCTTTCCCCTCCACTTTCTCTTCTTCCACCGAGAAGATCGGCAGGTGAGGGGGCTGTGCGACGGCGTCGGCCTAGGCGAGCAAAGGGCGTCCGGCGCGCGGCAGCAGCGAACTCGGGGGCGTGCTGCGTGCAGCAGCGAGGTCCATAGCCCATTCCGACGGAGATGGATCCTGCAGATGGTGAGGACTCCCTCTCGAAAGCATTTCGATACCGTGATGATGTGGTGAATAAGCGATCCCAATCAGGAGGCAACCATTGTGTCTCTGGCCTACATGGCTCCGGCAGCTTCTCTGATGAATTTTGGGGTGACGGCGTCGGCGAAGATGGACATCTAGGCGATCTTCATGGCTCGCCCGGCGTCCACGGCCACCATGTCTCGCCCGGCCCCCATGGCGCCGACAGTTCTGGCGGATCACCCGTCCTCCATGGCGCCGGTGCCGGGCACCGTGGCGCCACTGTGTTCCAGGCGGTGGCAGATGCGTCTCCCCCTGGCAGAGGCCGTGGATGGCGTGGCGGGCATGGTGGTGGACCTCGACGTGGTAAGAGATCGGCCACACAACCTTCCGCACGTGGTGGCCGAGGAAACAAGGCGCCATACAAGCCACCACGGCCATCCAGCTGTGCAACTGTTGCCGGCGACGCAGAGGCAGCAGCTGGTGCAGACAATGACTTCACAGAAGAAACAATGGACAGTGCACCTCATGGAATGGTACGTCTACTTCATTTCTCTACTTCAAAAATTAAGGTTTAATGCATTTATCTACTGCAAGGATTAGGTGAATCTAATTGGATTTAACGTGTATGTGTACTGCATATGAAAAATTAATGTGTATGTGTCTATGCTAATTGGTCATGTATTTACCATTTCTAATATAGAAATACTTGTGAATATATAAACACTAGTGGTGTAAAACAACATGTAAATCTGAACCTTGATATGTTTGATCTATCAAATAAAAGGAGGAGCTTGATAAAGCAGATTGGTCTAGCACACACAATAGGATATTTTGTGAACTATGCGTACAACAAATTGAAGACGGCAATAGGCCTATCGGGATAATGACTACTAGAGGGTACCAGATCATAGCCGAAAAGTACTTCCAAAAGACAGGGCTAAGACACAATAAGACACAACTGAAGAACCGGTGGGATGTGCTGAAATCCATGTACAGCTTTTGGCTTGGTCTCCTCAACGATACAGGGCTTGGATGGGATCATGCAAAAGGAACAGTTGCTGCACCTGATGAGTACTGGAAAAAAGTCACCAAGGTAATAATTCATGTCTCATGTACATGATTTTCATGAAAATGTTTTAAGTGCTTGCAATAATTGAAGATATGATGTTTTATTTTCAGGGACATTCTGAATGGAAGAAGCTACAACATGGACCACCAGAATGTTTAGAATTGCTGGATGAAATGTTTGGTACTGTTGCTGTTGATGGTTCTTCTGCTTGTGCACCTGGAGAAAATGCTGGAGGGGATGATGCAAGTGGTGATGTACATGACCTTGGCGACACACCAGTAGATTGCTCATTGGGTAAAAAACCATTGAAGCGAGGGTCTTCCAGCACCGCCACTAGTCCATACAAGAAGGTTAAGAACCCCATGGTTAGGATAATGAGGAATATTCAAACCACTATGGATACCAATTGTGATATTGCCAACAAGGTGATTCCAGGTGAATTTAGGTTCAATTCCATTAAGGAGGTGATGGATTTGGTGGTGGATTGTGGGGCAGCAAAAGGAAGTGCGGAGCATTTCATGGCTACAAGATTATTTGTGAAAGCTGAACATCGTGATATGTTCAAGACTCTTACCACCAAGGCGGGAAGGCTCTCTTGGTTGCAGAGATGGTGCGAGAAGGAAGGGCAGCAGTAGAAAACTGCTAATTATTTATATGCATGAACTAGTTATCTTTGTTTTTACTTTGTCAGACAATATGTATTAGCAAGATTGCTACTTATTTATTCGCATGAACTTATGTATTGCCTGGCCATGTAATATGGCGCCTTAATTTTGATTGGATGAACTACTGTTTAGTGATCCATCAACATGGTCTTTCTGTGACTATTGAGGTGATATCATTTGTTGCATTGTTTGTAGATGGGCATGTATGGAAGTGATGATGACGATGAGGAGGAGGATGAAACTATTATTGTTGCTAGCAGACAACTAGATATGATGAGAAAATTTGGACCGGTGTTGACATCATTTGGTATGTTCTATGCTGAAAATTATTTGAACAAGTCCAAGTATAGAAAAGCTAATTTAGCGGGTCATGCTTGGGTTATGAGAAACCTTGAAGTTCCACAAGATTGTTATGACATGTTTAGAATGAGTAGGCCACTCTTTGAGAGGTTACATAATTTGTTGGTCTCATCTTATGGTCTGAAGTCAATTAGTAAGATGGATTCAGTTGAAGCTTTAGGAATGTTTTTGTGGACCATTGGGGCTCCACAATCATTTGTTCAAGTTAAGAACCAATTTGAGAGGTCAAAAGGAACAATCAGTAGAAAATTCAATGAAGTGTTGCAGAGTATCTATCTCCTTTCAAAAGATCTTGTCAAACCTAGAGACCCAAACTTCACAACTATTCACCCAAGACTACTTGTTGATCGGTTTGAGCCCCATTTCAACAATTGCATAGGTGCAATAGATGGGACACATATACCAGTAGTTGTGCCCGCATCAAAGGTGGTTCAACATGTGGGTAGAAATAAATATCCGACGCAAAATGTCTTGGCCATTTGTGACTTTGACATGAGGTTTACATTCATTGTTGCGGGGTGGCCTGGATCGGCACATGATATGAGGGTGTTCAATGATGCTTTGCGCAAATATGCCGCTATCTTCCCTCATCCACCACCTGGTAACTTCTCTTATCCGTTTAACAGTCTCGTCGAACTAGCATCAATTATAAAATAATGTCTCATGGTTTATGTTTATGCTAACAGGGAAATTTTACCTTGTTGACTCAGGCTATCCAAATCGACTAGGATATCTATCTCCATATAAAGGGACCAAATACCATTTACCGGAATTTCGAGAGGGTCCACGTCCTAGTGGCAAGAAGGAGGTGTTCAACCACTTGCATTCATTGCTTCGTAATGTGATTGAGCGCTCTTTTGGTGTTTTAAAAATGAAATGGAGAATTCTATTGGACTTACCAAGTTATCCGATGCTCAAGCAAACAAAAATAATACATGCTTGCATGGCGCTGCATAATTTTATTCGAGATAGCAAATTGAGTGATGAAGAGTTTGATCTGTGTGATAATGATGAAAACTACATGCCGATGCCTTCATCTCAAGGGAATGCCAGTCACATGGGAGACGAAGATGGGGACGCAAATGCCTTCCGTGATAGTATTGCTGATGCTTTATTTGCTAGGAGATAATAATTTGGTTTTAAGTCTATTATATATGTCGAAGAAATATTCATGAATGTATAATTATAAATATTTGTCAATTTTTTATTTATCTACATCAAATTTATATCTGTTGTATAAAGTCACCGAATGATGACAAAGGCATCCAAAAATAGTTGAGGGCATTCTAGACTTTAGCCATGCAAACTCAATAATCCAGGTTTCCAATAATCTAGAGAAAGAAACAGCTCACAGCTTATTTTCCTCTAGCTTATAATAATCTGACTCAATAAGTTGGATTATAATAATCCTAAGCTGAAAGAAACAGGGCCTTAGTTTGCTCATGTCACTCAAACTAGTCATTACTTCAAAAATCTTGAAGCAAGTTTATAGCATTTGGTATTTATAGCCCAATCACTCAAACTAGTCATCGCCTCAGCCTTGATAGCTCGGCCCTTTACACCGTAGCAACGGTCGATGAGAAACTAACTATCGGGCCATTAAGAGGTGGATAGTCCGAGGACCTTTCAACTGGTGGATTATCCTATCTCAATTCAGACAATATGGTCCATTGAAGCGTGCTATCTAGCCTGTCGATGATCAACTTCACCCAAACAATCTGGTTGGCCTAGACAATCCGATTTGTACAACATCAGCCTAGATAAATATATTGTCATGTACGCCAATTTGCACAAGGGAACTATCCGGCCTATACAACTCTGACTTTGACAAACATATTGTCTCGTACGCCAATATGTACAAGACAGATTGTCTAGCATGTTGATCCTCGATTGCTCAGACAAGTTTAGTAACCAGGCGGACAACACAACTATCCAAACTATTCCGCCCATTAGGCCTTTAGGGCGGCTTTATCAAACTCCATCCAAACTTTGATCAAGCTCACTTCCACTCACAAGGAAACTTTCATAATCTATAATGAGAATTTGAATTGTCTTGGGAAGCTAGAGGTTATGAAAATAGTTGCATCTACCAAAAGGTTCCAAAAGGACCAGTATCAGCCTCCATAGACACATATACAAGCCCAAGGAAATGAATCACACATTGTCAACATGATCTCATAACACAAATTCCACAAGAACTCCGTTGAACCGATACAAGAGTCTATGACAGTCGCAATAATGAGTCTATTAGTAGTATGGGCCAGGATCTATGATAGCGGCCAGTGTATGGAGATGGCTCGTGGTTAGGTCCATGTAAAAAAATTGTACTCTATACATTTTTTGGCATGGACCAAACCCTAAGCCATCTTCATACATGGGTTGCTATTATAGATCCCGGCCCATATGGTCGAGAAAGGGCCCATATAGAAGAACCTCAAAGTTCCACTTTGCTTGGAAACCCCACCAATATTCAAGCCCTAGCTAATCATGCTATCTGATATCCAAATACTTGAACCATAAATTTCCCTCACATGAATGTTCTTAGCTAGCATATAATTCTCCTCTGCATCATGATTTAAACACACACTATCTCATTTGATCTATTCACTAAGAGCATCATCAATGTTTCCAACCTAACTTGATATTGGTGTGGGTCTAGGTACATGATGCAGTGCACGAGAGAGTGCGCAATGTTTCTTGCCTGCCATTATAGATGGCCAAAGGGGTTGCTCGGCCCAGGCAAGACCAGGCCCTGGCTCGAGGTTAGTAGGCCTAGCAAGGCTCGACCTACACGCGGGCTAGGCCGTACTCGCCCACGTGCTGCACCAACGGTCCAGGCACAGCCCAATAAGACTCGGGCTGTGCTGGGCCGACCCGAAGGCACGAAAGCCCATCGTGCTCCTCCTTAGAAAAAGTCTATTTTGCCTCCCTCGTCTCTTTGGGCCGTTTCTTATATGACTAGAATAAGTCTATTTTGCGTCTCTCATCTATTTAGACTGTGCCTTTAAAAGGTTGGAATAAGTCTATTTTAGCTCCCTCATCTATTTTGCCTCCAGATCGTTGGACCGAGCCGACCTATTGTGCCGAGACAAAGGCCCAAGCACGGGGCCAACATCAGTCGGGCCATGCCGTGCTTGGCCGGGCCAAAAACCCGTGCCATGGAGCAAGCCGAATTTGGAGCTTAACTGATTCTTCTCCCCCAAAGAAACGATATACATACATGATTGCACACAAAAATACAAACTTTATTCGGCGTGCGCCCAAACATCCCCTGTCACTGTTATAAATTAGAATTGAATCAGATGGCATGGCAGACAGCTTACTTATTGTGCCGTAACATTGTATAGCGCATTCCTTACACTTACAAAAGAATGCACGTTCAGCCGATTGATACAACAAAGGGCGAGTCTCAATATGATACAGATCGCTCAGATGCCTAGCTGCATCCGAACAGCGTTCCATTTCCATCAAGCGGAGACCGTTCTTCATAGACAGTGTAAGACTTTCACGTCGTGTATTCCGCATTTATCTCGACATACTTATAACTTAAATCACAGCCCCAGGCCTTTCCACTTCCTCCTCCCCTCCCTGGCAGATAAACACAACGAACATGCGTCATATGCCAGTCTCAAACAATTTCGTACAAGACAATGATAATGAAGCATCTGGTTGTTCAGGTAAAAAACACGGCTGGGCAAGACGTAATATTAGCTTTCCTAAAAACAAATTTACTTTTGTGCGCAACTGTTCAAGTTTTCTTCAACTAAAGGTGCCATGCCAAATAGGAAATCAAGGAATAAGAAAGGATACCCCAAAGCAAATGCATCAAGCCAATAAAACTACTCCGGTTCAGTGCAAATATATGTTGGATGCAAGAGGCACATTTGTGCTTTCTAGAGAAATGATGCAACCAGAAGTCCATGACTAACATTGTGACACAAGAACATACTACAGATTCAGCCACGCAACAAGAAGTCGAGTTATGCAACAAGTTGAATGCTTACCAACTGATACATCAATGTTCACTGTACCATGGATGTCTCCAGCATCTTTCAGATACTTGCTGGCCGCAGATCTATGAAGAAACAGTAGATATTTTAAATTCTATTGTAAGATCTACAGAAATTACAATTCATTCAAAGTCGTCAATAAAAAAAATAATTCTATGTTGTCAAGGTTTCTTAACCTGTCAAATGGGAGTGGTTGACCATTTTTCATTAGTGGAATAGCTCCAAGGGAAATATCAAGCTGGTCCGCATCAAACTGAATGCCTGAATAACCGACAGAACAAGCAATACGTCCCCAGTTTGGGTCTCTTCCAAATACAGCGGCCTGATAAAAAATAATTTAACAACTCAGGCTTTCTGGGCTAACGAATGACAGAGGGGTGTCAATCCTCTCCTAATTAGCAAAATTTTGCTGCTAAACAGTATCATACTTTAACCAGGGAGGAAGATGCCACTGAACGAGCAATTTTAGCTGCTTCAGCCTCATTATTGGCACCAGCTACAGTAACCTACAAAGGGAATGGGCACTTTAGAAGCTTGTGTCACACCGAAGAAATTAAGAAAGGAAATTTGATATGATGAATAATTGAATGCAGCAGTTGCCAGATAACTTGATTTGTATATCAAACGTCAAGTCATCATGCTAAAAGAAAATGCAGCATACTATGCTGATGGTGCGAAGTGAATGAAATGCTAAGCGCTTAACCTCAATTAGACATGTTGCACCCTCACCATCCCATGCTATGGATTTTGCAAGACCTTGCATTACCTACAGGAGATAAATAGGTCAGCATCTTTTTCCTTGATAGGTACAGTTTGCTGTAAATAAAAATACATCAAAAACTCTGCAACCAAGAAGAAAATAAGATTCATATCGGTCCATCCTATGGGAAGCTAAGAAAAGAAATTTCAGACTGGAGTAATCTGATAAGTCTACAGAAAAGTGCATTTCAAAATAAATATGGAGACAAGAACATGGAGCCTGGAGTCACATGAAAAGGAAAAGCTTGGGGGAAGTAAAACTTACAGCATCTAAGCATGCTTGGAACTGTTGAGCTTCAGTGCTATCATGAGTAAGGATACTGGATAAACCAGATAACCCACTAGCCAGAGCAATAACACAGTCATTGGTACTCGTATCACCATCCACCTAAAGAATTATGACGTAAACAATCAAGATGTTTGCCTACTAGTTTCAGGATCAAATTGCCATAACAACCATACCAAATTAGTAGACAGAGGATGCATTATGCCCGTTAGATTTCCATAACACAAAGAAAACTAAACCTCAATGCTTGCTAAATTTAGGAGCATTTTGCAGACAGTTCTCTTGTTTGTTATTACAGTTTAATTTGCCCATATTTACCCATGTGATGTGAGTAATTAAGATTGATAAGTTCTTTTGTAGGTTGAGTAACTGTTGACATGCTAATCAACTCAAGAGGAATGGTTTCTCAGTACTTACTGTTATTTGATTGAAGCTTCTACTCACTGATGTTCGGACCATTTCTCTCCAAACATCACTGCTGACTTGAGCGTCAGTTGTTAAAACCTGTAAGAGAAAGGGTTATAATGAAGCTCATACATGCCTTGAGAAAGGGATCAATAGAGGAGTAGGACTGTGTGGAAAATGAGATTGATACAGAACTTACACCAAGCATTGTTGCCATATTTGGATGAATCATCCCAGAACCTTTGGCCATTCCTCCTATTTTGATAGGCACTCCTCCAATCTAACTTTTCAATAAAGAGATGATAAGAACAAAGATAATGTCAAACCAAATAAACCTAATGAGAATAATACGAGGCTAAGAAAGTCAAACCTCTGTCTGTACAGCGATGCTCTTGCTAACAAGGTCTGTAGTTGTAATGGCCACAGCTGCAGAATTTGCACTGTGACAGGGGCAGAGGTAATAAGTTAGATATAGTCATATAGAAATGACACTTGCAGATGCATTTTACATGCAATGCGTGCTAACTATACCCCTCAATGGATGAAGACAGTGAGCCCACAAGTCTATGAAGTGAATTTACAAGTGCCTCCTGCATTGTCAAAACCCAAGCGTCAGATGAAATTGTACTAGGTTAGCCTACTAGTTTAGTACAGTCACTCAACCATAGTTTGGTTGTGGCAACACTGTACCTTCTTTATTCTCTGACCAATAACACCAGTGGACTGGATCAGTATGTCATTTGTGCTCACATTAAGAAGCTGCAAAAACCGATAGCCAATTAGAGAAAACATCATTGATGCCTGGCCAACTTATAGGCATCCAATCGGCAAGTAAGTACCTTGGCAACAGCATCAGCACTATCCACTGTATCCTGATATCCTGCATCACCCTGAGATAAATTATTTAGATAAGTATATCAATACTAGCCACGGTGTTTTCAAATACAGTACAGAGCCAGTGGAACGGACACGGTTGTCAGAAACACTTACCGTTGCTGCATTTGCTTGTCCAGCATTAATTAACACAGCTCGAGCCTAGAAAACAATACATTGAAAACATAGAATACCTCAATGAATTATTACTTCCATTTATTTGTCAAAAGGTGAGATGAGAGGTAGAATTAACTTACTGTTTTTGATGAATTAAGGAAACGCTTACAGTACAAAACTGGTGCAGCAGCAACAACATTCGTAGTAAAAGCTCCTGAAAAGAACCCAACAGGACAATAACTAAGCCCAACCGACAGATTTCATATGGCACTGCACAAGCCGATACACCAACGCAACTCAGAACTCAGAACAGCAAAATATTCACAGCCGTTCATCCTAACGAGCACGCATTGATACACATTCTGCAGCTGTTAGCAGTTGCTGAGAAATGGTAACGAGAAGTGAAACTGAAGTCTGAACTCTGAAGAAACTTCTGCTACTACGAGTGAACTGAATAGAAAGTGTTGGTGATAGCCTTTACCCGCGACAGTGGCGTCGACGTCGCAGGCGACCAGCGCAAGGTCGGGCTTCTCGCCCTTGGCGCGCAGACCGCCGTAGATACCCGCCGCCTTGAACCCCTTCGCCGCCGTGACGCCGCCTTCCACCTGAACCCGCACCCGATCAGCAACCAGCCACCAGATTCAGCATACTGAAAAAAAAAAAACCCACAGCCCAACGCCCCCGCGGCTTCACCGGAAACCAGTTACCCACCTGCTTCCACGGGCCGTCGGGGAGGAGGATCGGCGCCGCGGAGATAAACCCCTCGGCGGCGGCGCAGACCACCCTGGATGGCCGCGGAGAGCTCGTCCGGAAGGAGGAGCGGTGGTGGTGCGGCAGCGGCGTGCGTGGATGGAGGAGCAGGAGGGAAGGGGGCGGCATCGCCGGCAGTTGACGCGCGGTGGCGGCCGGCGGCGAGGGGGTCGTCGCGGCGAGGTGGCAAGTGGGTGTGACACAGCGTGGGAGCGGGCCGGGTTTTTACTCCTTATTTTATTTTATTTTTATTTTTTTTTGGGTGCGAGGCCTGGAGGCGGCTAGCAGGTGGGGCCCATGGGTTGGTGACGGACTGACGGTCAGAGGGCCGGGAGCGGGTAGGTCTTGGGCCGTGGACTCGTGCGCAGTCAATTCTATGTTGTTGTTTTTTCTTTTTCGGGAGAAAAAAAACATATAGGCTGTATTTAGTTCCCTTCAAACTTCTAAAAATTCCATCACATCAAATATTTAGACATATACATGGAGCATTAAATTTGGACGAGAAAAAAAAACCAATTGGACAGCTTACATGTAAAATTGCGAGACGAATCTTTGGAGCCTAATTACGCAATGATTTGACAATATAGTGCTACAATAAACATTTGCTAATGACGAATTAATTTAGCTTAATAGATTCGTCTCGCAGTTTACATGTGGAATCTATTATTTGTTTTGTTATTAATCTACGTTTAATACTTCAAATGTGTGTTCGTATACGTCAAAAAAAATTTAGGCCAAACAACTGACACGGCCATACTTCCAAAGTAACAACGGTATGTGCAGACCTATGTGTATGTTTGGGGGAATAATTAACTATTTGCCACTCTTATAAGTGATAATTAAGGATTTATCACTGGGTCCACATGTTATAGGCACATGAGGACCCACATGTCAAAGACTTTGAGGCAAATAATTAATTGCCACATCTTAGAGGTGACAAAAAGTTAAATGAAGTTAGATCAATCTTCGGTTCGAGAAAATGTCTAGCTAGCATGCTACTTTGATATTCAAGATCTATCAACATAATCACTGGATACTGTCATGTGGCACAAGCAGTGATGGATGTAGAATAAAATATTCTAACTAATCTCTACTGCTTTAAAATTGGAGTTGTCCTCTTTCCACCCCCTTCTCCCACTGTGCTCGCACGGTTAGCATACATAGGTATTCACCAGATCTAATGTTTTATCCCTAATCTTATTATAATCCATCCCTATTTTATATGACCTGACCATTATAGTGCAAGGATATGTTACTAGTAATACCTAAATGATCAATATCTAACAAATATTCCAAAAGACCATGTTTGTTGGACACCATCCAACTACTCCTAAGCCCCAACCTAGATAAGAAAAATAAGATGGACCAAGCGAAATTGTGGTTGTATTCATATTGGGAATGCCATATTACAGTATCCCGTTCGAGGGCCGGATGGGATGAGATCTTATTTGTGACTCCCTCCCTCGTGCTAGGAGATGAGCTCGACGGGGCATGTGGCTACCGCAACGATTTGCGGTGGCTGTTGCGGCATGGAAGCGATCCAATTTTTGTCGCGACAGTGTGGGTCAAGTTGATGGTGGCGACAATGATGCCACAAATTCTCCCGGCCATGTGGTGCAGAGGAGAGAGGAGTCAGGGCTCGGTCTAGGACCATAGAAGGAGGAAGATAGGAAGAAAGGAGAAAAACATAAAAGATAGGAGAGGTTGGGGGGGGAGGAAGGATCGAGCTATTAGTTTTTTGTTTTTTACCATTGCAGAGGAAGATATTGGGGCTTTCATTATCTCATGTAGTGTCTTCCTTCGAGGCTGTCGTTCCACGTTCTGATTCAACATCCTCCATCAAGCTTCTTCTTCCTCTCAAGCTCATTATTCTTTTCTCTGTAGTCAACAATACCTTGCTGATCCTCAGTCGGGGGTCTTGTGATGTGGGGGTGAGAGAGAGGAGAAGAGGAAGAGGACAACACGTGTGCTCGTTGGTGCGTGCAGCTTTCTCTTCTTCCTCATGGTACCAACAAGTACTAACCTAGTACCGATGGGTATCGACTGGTACAAATGGGTATCAAACTTTGGTACCGACAGGGTATCACTGGTACCTATGGGATATCAGATCTGGTAGCGACAGGCTTTAGATTTGGTACCACGGGCCATGTATCGGTTGGCACCAGAATCTCTTTGCCACATGTTGTTGGGCTACAATCTGGTCTGCGTTAGGCCCAACCAGGCCCAAGAAACGGGTAACAAAAGCACACACTTCTGCAATGCTCGTGCTCGGGCATCAATAGACAACACCGACTTCCTCGTCCTCCCTACTTCTTTCAAGGTCATATCTCAGTTCTAGTTCTAGTTTGTATCTAGAATCTTTCTCAAACCTTATGTATCTCCTAGTTTCCTCTTCTTCAACCTCTCCAAACACTTTATAGTTGAATGGGATACTATTGCAATTTCTGATTGGAGAAGAGGGTTGTTAACACTTTCCAATTGAGTAAAAGTTAAGCTGCCACGTGAACACAAGTGCAATAGAGGTTGTTTGAGCATGTAACCTATCCCAAATAAACATAGGCTATAGCCTATTTGAAGCTAGATCGATGTAGCAATTTGTAAACATCTTGAAACGCTGACAAACAAGAATTACTTTTACAACACATATGGTAGCAAGATATTAACTCGGCCAAAGAGTTGGTTACGGGCTTACGGCAAAGTTTCCAGAAATACATGCGAATATCATGAACATGAAAAGGTTGCTCAATGTTGGAGAAGCCATCGTGTTGCTAGCTGCTACCTTTACACATGCCCAATTTTGGTATTTTACAGCCGTAATGCTTGCTTCTTATTGACTCAAAGGACGCCTAATGCATTCGTAACCTCGTGGACGCGTGACTGCTAATCAAACATCCAAACTAGTAGTATTCCCGTAACTCCGATTAGAGTAAGTTCAAACGAGCTGCCACGTCTCGTTTAATTTACAGTTGCAGCTACTGATTACTGAACCAGATCCTCTTCTGATCCTCGACGTCCGTGCGGCGGCGACCGCCCTCTGCCGCGAGGCTCACGACGGCCGGCGACAGCGCCGCCACGCACAGGCCTCGCCGGCGAAGCTCCGTCGCCGTGCCTCCTCCTCCTCCGGCATCCTGCAGCCACAAAACTGTTGCAATTGCAGTAAAGAAGGACATGACATGGCTGCAACTTTCAAGAACAGAAAATACGACCTGCTGCTGCGACGATGCAGAGGAGGAGCTTGTTCCAGGGTAAGGCGCTGTCAGAATCTGAAGAGGAAGTGAAAAACACTGAGATTCTGCAGGCTTTTTTTATCATGTGAAACACGCGAAAACGACTTAGTCCATTGGGTTGCAGATGCCAGGGTTCACCAAATTATTTTGGGTGGGGTTATCATCATTTTACGGTAAAACGGTTATTATGGTAACCACGTGATTATCGTGAAAATTGTACTATTACCACGAGGTTTATCGTGATTTTAAAAACTCGTAAGGTTTTGTAAACCTTGGTCATGGACTCGTCGTGCCTGGCTACGATGTCTGACGCGCGATTACCTGGATTTGTTGGTGGAGTTGCCGTATGCAGGCGGCTGCTTCGTGGAGCACCGATGCGGTGTCTGTCTGCTCGGACGATCAGGTTCAGAAAATTAACGCTCTCAGATCAGCAAAATCACTGATGATTAACATGGATAGAAAACACTAGCTAGGTCGTTGATTAATTAACCTTGCCGTAAGGTGAAACTAACTGCTGCAGAGCTGTGATTCTGTCGCCCAGTTTCTGGCTCCTCTTGTTACATGTTGCCTGCATTTACGATGGCAGTGAGAGGGAAAAGATAGCCAATATGAACGAGAGAAAGCCCCTACACTGACAACACTGATGAAGTGATGATTACAAGAACTGTAATTGTTTCACTATCAGATACTCAAAAATGATACTACCTTCGTAGTTTGATTTCTTGGCTTTGCATGGCACTTCACCCCATGCCTTGGAGGTTGTGTCGTCGCCGTAGTTGCTGTCTTGAGCCTCTTGGAGCTCCTGAAACCGCCGTCGCCGGTCATCGGCTCCCCGGCCGCCGTCCATCTCACCAAATGCTGACGACATAAACAAGCATTTCCCAAACCACGTAAAAATTAATAACACAAACTTTACTGGCTTGATGATATTATCACAAGGTTTCAGGTAGGCGAAGAGGATTATTACATACAGCAGCAGAAGTAGCAGCAATTGGCTGGGAATAGCTGAACTGCGCGAGTGCAGGCCTGGCGCCTCCGCCATAGATCGAGCTCTCTCCTGTTGTTATCAGTTCATCAGAAAAATAGTATCAAAGTAAAACAATCTCACCATCCACGCAGAAAGCATTTCGAAAGAGTGGAGTTACCCAAGTAGCTCTCTGAACTTCTCGTGGTGAAAAACGTTGGTGACTGAAGATTCTGAAGCGACGGCGAGAAGCTCATGTGATGGAACAGGTCATAGTCCGCGGCGATCCTGACCAAAGAGACGAAGAAATTTTCAGTGGTTTCATGCGAATTGAAAGATCGTATACCATTTCCATTATCTAAAAAAAGATATTGAATTGAAAGATCATTTGAAGGCCCTCACTACCGAATCCAACACTTACATTCTGTCAAAGCCTACAGTTGTGGAAGGTGAATTAGACGCTTCGCATTTCACTGCAACTGAAGAAACCTGTTAAATAAATTCGACAGAGAAGAAAATAAAATGTCATGGCAGTTGGGAAATTTACCGTAGTCGTCAGTGAACGGTATGAGCAGAGACGATGGTGCAGAGCAGTTCCACATTATCTATGATTATGCTCTCAGCACCAAAAGCCTGCAGGTTTCAACACCTAGAGAATTACAGTAAAGATCACAAGTTCACAACGTTCAGTTGCAGTTAAGAGGAAAAAGAATCAATAGTAGTTTAGAGTAGACAAGAAACAGAGAAGACCCATTGCTCAAAAGTTAAAAGAAGAACCAGAACAGAGTCAAGCTCTTCTGGATGAATTTGTATTATTTTTCAGAGACACACAATTCATCACAATCAATCCAATAAACTAAGACCTGCCCATCTTTAAAATCCCAGAATACACCACAAGATCCAGAAATCACAGAAAGAAACAGAAGCAGCCATCAAGCTCACAGGTTTGACACGAACAAGAACAACCAAGCTCGTGTCTTTCTACTGAATTCTCTTGCAATGCAGATGGCCCAAACAAAGTAGAACATAAACCGGCAAAAGTTCTTACAATGGGAGGATGCAGGCACAGGCAGGCACTAGATCGCAAGAGCAATGTCGACGCTACGGCAGAGAAGGCATAGCAATGGCTGCTAAATACTCCTCTGCTGCTACGTGTGTGGCGTAAGCAGAGCGCTTAATTGCGTCGTTTGCTTGGCCTCCCTCTCCTCTCCTCTCAGATGCTGCCGTTTTAACTCAGGCTGCTGCTAATTATAACCTCCAAGCTTTGCCAAATCAAACACATGAGATGGGAAGAGATCACAAGCATGCCGAGAAATTTCAGAGGAGCACACGGGAAAACTGGGCGGATCGATTGGCCACCATTAATAGGAGGGCCTGCCACTTCTCACAAAAATTAAATAAGTTCAGCTCCGGCCTCTCATGGCCGTTTCGCCTTGACTTCTTTTTACATGCAGATATGATTAGTAGCTGATTAGTACTAGCACTTTATTACTACTACAACCTCTAATAATGATAATCACATCAGTATTTTTTTTCTGAGAGAGATTTGCACTGCTGCAAACTGCGTTACTGTCTGTTAGTATTTTACTGATCAGTTGCTGGCGTCTTGCTGCACCGGCTGTGGCAGGATCGTTGCAGCAGTGAGAGAGGAAAAAAAGAGATGTTTTTTGGATTAGGCTCTTGTCTCTCCCTCTCCCTGCCACGTGGCAACGAGTGTCAGGTAGGACGACGCTGGTCTGGAACTCTGAATCTGGTTGACCATTGCTCGATCCCTCATTGGTTTTGTTTAACATGTCAGGATCAGTTCAAGCTCTAATGATTAAGTAAATAGACAGAAATGACCGATGAACCAAACACCGTTAGAGCAGATATAATAGCACTTCTTCAGTCGGTGATAACAACATCCACATCATCGTTATATTACGTGGAGGAGGGAGAAAACATGAAAACGAAGAGAGCGAGCGCTTGCTGAAGCGCCGGGTGGTAGCACGATAATTTAGGCCATATTAAACATTTTATATGGTTTGTGGGTCTCCGGTTCAGTTTATTTGATCTTTTGTGGCCATGCAGTTTATTTGATCTTTTGTGGCCATGCATAGCGTGCAGCTCCTAATATACGTTAGTTTTATGCTCAACAGCTCAAGCACGGTGGACCATATATATAGAGCTTGGTTTTGTTCATCTGTGCATATAATAATTAAGTCCAATTCACGCTTATATAAAGCCAACTTATAGTTTGCCCTTTGTATAAGCAATCTACAATCATCAACTCTAGATGACATGGACATATGTTACCGCCGTCAAAAAGCTTTGCTATTAGCCTTGCTCTTAGGGAGGGCTTATGGCCGGCCAATTGTTTAACCTTTGCATCGCAATCAGCTGCCTGCAATGCTTCTTGATTTCTCAGGGGTGTTTGCATCATCTAAAATGTGTACCACTCTCGAGGCGACAAGATTCTGCAAGCTGAGTCTCAACAGCTGATGACACGTCGTCTTTCATGTAACCAGAAAATAATGATAATAACTGAATGCCAGTAGAACCCTGAAGGAGAGGTTGGGATGATTAAAAGATGCAAATCACCTTCAACATCAAGATGAAAATGTTTGCAAGTGTTGACGTATAAAGAGAAGCTTTACGTTTAGCAGAGGGAAACTGACGCAAATCGTTAGCCAGAAATGTGTCAGCCATGAGTATCAATGTTCGGTATCCTGCATCATTTTGGGGTTGGGTGTTAGAAAATTGGGTCAGTTCGAACGGCCGAGTATTATTTCACAGCCGACTAGATTGTCAAACACACGTTTCCTTTCTAGCTCATCGGTTAGCATGTCCAGATCATCATGGCGTATCCATCTACATAACTGCTGTTTCTGAAGTCTGAACAAACAACACATGTAACACAACTAAACAAGAAATAGATGCATGGAGCAAACTTACCGATGCCTGTGAATGCAATGGGAAAAAAAAACCCAGTAAATTCTAGGGGAAGAGGTTATTCCAATAAAAGAGGGCTCTACCTTTCTAATGTCAGAGATAAATATTTCATTAACTCATGTTTGTTTGATGCGATCACCATGATTTGATTTATTAGATGCTATGCGGCCAGCTTTACGCAAAAGCTTGTCTTCACTCCTGCCTGCCGTCTTTGCAATCTAGAATAGTTCCTGCCGATAAGTCCCAGTACCAGTGTTCGCAGCTTTTATCTGAAATCTATGCAGCAACTGTTTCAAAGTCATGGCTCAATATTAAGAAAAAGTAAAACAACTTTGACTCAGTTTGTGTTCATCACAAAGATCGATTCATCAGTGGACAAAACTAGTGCTGTTGCAGTCCAATTTGTTTTAGAAGTGCCAATAATAATGTCTAAGGATGCAAGTGACTCAAACAGTGCTAAATGACAGAAGACACATGCCCCACATTAACTATAGTGGCTATTGTATCAACCACTTGAGGATTCAAACCTACTGAAAACTCTATTTGATGGAAGTAAAGTAAGCAGAAAACGGCAGATGAACTCAATGTCATTCAAACCATTCTGCCTATAAAGCTTACATTTGGCTGATAGCACCAGAAGAATCAGAGATGAGAGATCTATGTGGCAGGAACAGTTTGATATAATTAATAAGTTTCCAGTATTCACAAAACTCCTATCCCAAAGGCACACCTTCATAATGTTTTAGTGAAAAAGGATTTATCTCACATTCCACTTGACACCTATGAAAGTATGCTAATGACAAAGGAAAAAGGTACGAAAAACTCAGCTCCCAAATATGAGGTAGGCCTCTAACAAGTTTTCATGTGCAACACCTCACCCAAATACAACTGACAAGGTAACTTGTCAGCCCAATCAAGACTATATGGTTCATTTCAGAAATAACTACTATTCAATAGATATATCTACTGTACTTCAAATGGGAATTTCTCCATAAATCCTAACAAGCCAACTTGTTCTATAGGAGGCATGTATGCTGCTATTCTGCTTCTCTCTACTGTACGCTACATAACTCTCTTGATGGGCAGAGAAACAGAGCCTTATTGTGCAATGATCTCTGAACAGAAGATGTCTGATCCCATTTATAGCTTATGGAAAAGCGATGTTTTATGCAAACTTGTAGATTGAAAAATGGAAAGCATATGTGAACTTAGCATCAGCATGTACGGTCTTGATTATTGAGCTTAAACATTTGAGAAGCCTATATGATCAATCAACAAAAGAAATTCTGAAATTCATCTAAATCTCACTGAAAAACTAACAGAAGAGCTTCCAGTTTATGAAATATCGATCAACAAAAACAACTTCAAAAATCATCTAAATTTCATCGACAGATGAACAAAGGAACCACCATTTCAATATTCTATGAAATGCAAAGTTGCAAACTGATCCATAGTAAGAAGACTTCCACCTTGTGCCCTCCCAGTGTGAATCCCTTTGCAATTGCATAAGGTTAGAATATCCAGTAGTAAAGTATTCAAGACTTTTGGACGGTGTCCGTAGAACATATTCAGGTTGCATTACCATTGATAAACAGGAGAACGAATAATCGGTTTCAAAGCACACAAAAATAGACAAGAATAAACCAGCGAGTCACCTAACATGTTTATTGGTTTCTTCGCATTTATCGAAGGGAAGTCATGTTAAATGTGGTGCTTACTCCCCTTATAGGCTTATAAGGCTTATAAATAGAAGCCGGGAGGTACGATTCCGTCTATTCACCACCTAAATTCAGGTATAGGAGTCCAGCACACTCAATGTTTCCATAATAGCAAAGCTTATGCAAACAATTTGACAAGTACCTAGCACAGCTGCACAGGGAAGACCATTCTCTCCAATTTGTATTGAAAGCATGAACCAAATTCTTTACAATGGTGATAATAACTCATAAGTTCACAATCGACAGGTGCAGCAAGCATAAGTTCTTTCACATGAGCAGCAAAAATTTAAGCACATAATGGAACAGCATATGTGTAGTATATGGAACAAATACTCCCATCTCAAAACCCAGTTGGGTACACTGTGTATCATAACAGAAGCAAAGTATATAGCATTTCTGATCAGAACAAAAGAAATCGCCCTCAGCGGCAACTACAGAAGAAAAGGAAAGATCAAATCATTATTTTGCTTCTGTTTCTCGGATTGATGCCTCGCTTCCATCAATACACGCGCTAGAGCTAAAGAGGAGTTTTATTACCTCGCAGGCGCCGCAGGGGCATTGACGACGTTCCTGCGCACCACTCTGGGTGCCCCACCCTTGCCATTCTCCTTGGAGCCATTGGCGCCGCTGCCAGTGTCGCCCAGGATCAAATCGCGGAGGCCCGAGCTGAGCTCCTTCTCCCTCTTCTCCCTCTCCTTCTCCTTCGCCCTGGCGGTGGCGGCGGCGAGGGGCTCGAAGTGGTTGCCGTAGATGTACTCCGCGGAATAGCCATCCTCGTCGTCGAAGATCATGACGTGGCCGTGCCACTCCCAGACGCGGTACTCACCGCCGGAATCGTCGTGGAAGCCGACGCAGATGTGGTGGTCGCCGACGGCGACGGACTGGCCGGAGTTGGGCTTGAGCGCCTCCTCCGCCTCCCCGGCGAGCACGAGCCGCACGATCTCCTTCTCCAACTTGGCCTCCTCCCTCGCCAGCGTCCGCCGCCGCCTCGCCTCCCCGGAGACCACCTCCCCATCGGATCCCTCCCCTTCCCCATCCTCGCCGTCGTCGTCATCGTCGGAGGCCCCCGCGGCGGCCGACAGCGCGGCGAACTCGTTGAGGAGGAACTCGTCGAGGTCCTGGGTGAGGAAGGAGTTGGTGTCGAGGAAGGGCGGGCGGAGCTGGACCCGGCTCATCAGGTTCTGGAGGAACAGCGCGTCCACCGGCGCCGCTGCCGCCCCCGCCGTGGCGGCGGAGGGGCTAGGTGGCTGCGGCGGCGGCGGCGGCGGCGGCGGCGGCGAAGCCATGGGCGCAGTAGGGTTTTGGGTTTTGGGTGGGCTCGTGTGGATGACGCGGACTCGCCGTGGATGAGGACGAGGAGACGGGAGGAGACGAGGAGATATTTTCCTCCCTTGGAGCTCAGGAATATGGGCTGGTTTTATTTTAGGCTGGGCTTCCAGTGCGATTTCTGGGTCAAGTATGGTGGGCTTAAAGGCCGTACATGACCTGAACTGCAGGCCGCAGGGGGCTCTGAAATGCTTCACATAAAACGGTTTTATAAATTTTCTTTAGAACAAACAGTTTATACTTGAACGATTTCGTTAAGGGTAGAAAAAATCTAGGTGATTTTTTTGCTAGAAATCACCCGACAAATGGATAGTCAGTTCCAGAATGTATAGATGGCCAAACGGGCGGCCGCACGGCCCAGGCACGGTTGTGCTCGGGCCGGCATGGCCCGACCAACACACCGGGTTGTTCCGTGCCAGCCCACGTGCTCAACCTGTAGCCCATGCACGGCCCAATAATGGTCAGGCTGTGCCGGCCTGGCCGGAAGGCACGGCAACCCATCGTGCTTTCTTTGAATTAAGTCTATTTCCCCTCCCTCATCTTTCGTTTGTGACATTTATATAGCTAAAATAAGTCTATTACATCCCTAATCTTTTGGCCGTGCCATATAATATGTCTATTTGTCCTCCGTATTCTTTATGCCCAATCTTACATTATGGTTGAAAATAAGTCTATTTCATCTCCCTGACGTTCATGTCGTGCCGGGTTGGCCCACCGTGCCGAGCCATAGGTCCAGGCACGACCCAACAGCCGGGCTGTGCCATGCCTGGACCAGGCCAAAATCCTGTGCCGTGGGCCGCGCCGTCGGGCCTCGAGCCTTATGGCCAACTATACTTGAATGCATACCACGAGGGATGTCATCCTTTTATAATTTTCAACTAAAACTAGCTATCTAAGTCACGGCTTCGCGCAATCATAACCTGTCTTTTATTTCCAAATATGATAATACATTGTTTGTAATAATTATGTATGTTAAAATTTAATTGGTCTATTTGCATATTTGAATTCTATTATTCAATTTTAAGCATTTAACTTTGGAGAGTATTTGGTTCAATGTTCGAGCAATCAGGTTGACATATAATTTTGGATTATGTCTATCAGTTTGTTTGTATATTTGTTAGGTACCTATATTTCTATAGGTGGTAGCTATTTTTATCTTACTTATTTATTCATGATTGTTTTTATGACCGGCATATCCGACAATTTTAGACTTGCTAAATTATTTAATTGTGAATGTAGGATTTATTGTAATTCTGTTGACATAAAATCCATAGAACACACATTATTCGGTATGTTTATTGGGTTACTCTGCACCTATGCAAGATATATCGAGAATTACTTTTTATATGTCTAGTGTTTTTACTTTATAGGGATTTGATTTCACTATATTTATTCATGGTTATAAATTGAATTTATGAACAAATTAAGATAGTAATGGAGGTGTAAGTGGTGGCCATGAATCGAAAGACTGACACCACTGATGTGGGCCGAGAAAGTGCATTTCAATTTGAAAGTAGACTTATCTAAACGAATTTATTTTAACATTTTGATAGTAAAGGAGTTTATTTTGATTTTATTCTAAACTTGCCTCATGTGCATGGAGAATAGAGGGTGGAATTGATTTGGGCTTGCAGCTATTCCTAGAGTTAGGGGAGATTCTCTAAAGTACTCTAGAATATTCATACTTTTATTTTACTATAGTGAGTTAGGAGAGGTTCTCTAGGGTACTCTAGAACATTCCTATATTTTTTACAACTATGCTTAAGTTTCATCCAACAGTAAAGATTGATTCGCCTTATTTTACCTTTAAGTGCATCCGACGGTTAATATTTGTTAGATGGTGACATATCCTGGTTTCTTTGTGAGATTTAGTTTTCACTTAGAGATATACCTTTTGTAACTTCTCATTTATGTGAATACATAACAACGCCCTATAATACACCATGCATCCAATTAAAATGATATATGAAATTGTGTATATGATACAAATTTCTAGTGTGTATAGTAGTCTTTCCGCTCACACTTATACATGTGTTACGTGTAGGGTACTGTTTTAATAGAAATTTAAAGCGGGTGCAATAATGCCACCTCTATTAGCTACTCCCCCATTCCAAAATATGTTTAGTTTTTACCTATCCCATATATATATATGTACCAATATAAAATTGAAAAATTAAAATATCCTCACTTTATCAAATTGTAATGCAATTATTTCATACTTTATATACTCCCAATGTATTTATTCTCTATTTTTATAGACCCCGATGCAACGATTACTTTAAAAGTAAATTTATTTTGAAATAAACGTATATGAGAAATAAAAATATGCTTATCCAGTTTTGCGGTTGGGGGACGATTTTGTAATTCGATGACAAGTTGAGGGACCTTGGGTGTACTTTTTCCTTTAATTTAGGTGCAGTGCAAATACTCCCTCCATCTTAAAAAAAAAATCAATTTCTATGAGTTTAAATTTTATCCCACAAAAAACCAACTTCTAACATCATACCCACCCTCGGCACATAAAACGAGAAGTTTTATCCCTGCAATACCTCTTATCTACCTATCACTCTTACTACTTTTTTCAATGATTATGGGCATTTTAGTCATTCCCCATCTCCACTAATTTCACCTCGGGATTCTAGGAATATTTTTTTTTGACAGAGGGAGTATGTCTTAGGTTGACGTATAAACGATCTCTATATTCTACAAGATCAATTAGATTCTTAGCAAAGGTGACTGAAATTCTTGCAATTTTCAGTCACATAAAGGGTATTCAGTCTAAAAAAAGAGTCTTGACATGGATATCTAAGTTTCTAGCCAATTTTTGTTTTAACCTCTTGCCAAATCCTTGTCAATCAAATGTGTACACCCACTAAATTTTTTTCTAGGTTCGCTATTGTGCTCACGTGTGGTGGTGTAGGGCGTTTCTAATAAAAAAAATAGTGGATACCCAGCACATCGCAGCGAGAAGTTTAGAAATACTTAAAAAAATCTTGAGGAAAACAGCTTTATAAATCAAGTACTCGTAACGTCTAAATGAACAATATTTTGAGCTTTATTTTAGTTGATTTGGAATTACAATTATACATGACACATGTATGCATGTATCAAATGTGAGAGTGATCCAATGACTATTACTTTTGTAGGTGGCAAGGTTCAATACATATCGAGCTTTATTTGCAATAACTATAATAAGTGAGTTGCAAATGCACATGATATATGGATGGTTGAAATCAAAGCATAAGAGATATTCAAAGACTACTATTCTCTTGATGATTTGGCTTAATGCATATCAAGTTTTTGACTTTAAGTTTAAACTATATCTTAACTACTTAAAATATTAATAACTTTCTGTTCACATCTGATTTTCGTCTGTAAAATAATTTACAAATCCCTAAAACGAAAATTAGGGTGTGACTGAACAAAAATCCTCAAAAAAGAGCACAACAACAAGCGGAACATATGAGTCGCATCTAAGACCTAACACACCTGAAATCATAAAAAACACCCGCCATCTTTCGTGCCACCGATCGGCTGCGCTCTCCTCACTCCACCTTCAAGATGGACGGTGGCTCGCGTCCCTCGGCTCCAGACGGCCGGATCCGCCAACGAGAAGGTATGGACAAATACCCAGGTAAATTAATTTAAACACCTACCTACTTAAAAAATACCCAATTATTATGATAAATTTATATTTTAATTTATTGCATAATGCTAATATTTCTCAATTTTTCCTTAATTTTCTCGTATTTTTTTCTTGTTGCAACGTACTGGCACTTTTTCTACTAGGATATATAGATTTATTGAGGTTAAGAATTTACCATTGTTATTTCTCTCTTTAAATGTTTGTTGAAGAATCGATCGTGAAAACAACCACTACAGGTAGAATAAAATATGTAGCACCGAAAGGGAAAAGGACAACCGACTATAAGTACCACGATAAGTCAACCAATACAATATATAGGCCCTGAAAACATTATAATCATCCGAATACATTTCCAGGGAAAAAATATGTATGACGGAATCTCTCTAGCTAATGTTTCCAGGGTTGACTTCTCGGGTAGCGTATAAATGTAAACTGTAAATTAATTTTCAAAACTTGTATGGAGATGTAAATCTCTGTGTCAATGTCAGCACGGGAAGTCAACCACCACGGGGAACTCTACGGCGAGCCCCGCCGGCCTGGCGCGATCCGGCTCCTCCTCTATCGCCGGCGCGTTCAGGTCGAACACCAGCTCGGCGGCGGCGGCGGCGGCGGCCTTCTTCTTGCCGCCGTCGTCGTCGCTCTGCCCGACGACGCCGATGCCGAGGCCGAGGCTGAGGCCAAGCCCGAGGCCGTCCGCCATGACGGCGCGGTGGCGCCGCATGTGCCCTCCGAGCGCCTGGCCGACGGCGAACTCGAGCCCGCAGATGGAGCACCCGTGCACCTTGGGCTTGGCCGGCGCCTCGGCGGCCGGGTCGCCGTCCGCCAGGCGGGGCTTCTTGTGGCTGGCCCGGTGGCCGCCGAGCGCCTGGAAGGACGGGAACTGCCGGTTGCATGTCTTGCACTCGAACATCCGCTCCGGCGGCGACGCCGCCGCCGCCGCGCCACCGCCGCCGCCGTGGGCGCCGGAGAAGAGCAGCATGATGCGCGCCATGTCGCTGCTGTCGAACAGGCTGAACGCCGCCTCCTCGGCTTGCTGCCGAGGCCTCTTCCCGTAAGCCATTGATCGAGCAGTGTAGAGCTTGGCTAAATTAAGGAGGGAGATGGAAAAATAATGAGCCGTAGAGCTTGGAAGGCTGAAAGCGTGGTTGAATGAGAAGAAGATGAGCAGAAGAGGTGTATATATAGGCGGGGTATTCTGCATATTGGGGATTTAATTTCCTTTTTCAATTGTGTAATAATAGTAGTAAAATATTGTACGACTATATCTGCTGACTTTGCGTTTTATTTGCGTACGTACGTAGGCTGCTTTGGCTAGGAATGTGTTATGATTATTTATTTTAATAAATCATCATCTACATGGGCATTTGTGCACTGTTTCCTCACAAAGCTAACTGCTCCCTCCGTTTGCAAATATTTACCACCATTGACTATCATTATTCCAACTTAAACATTGATAATTTTTAAATGGTCATTCAGGTTTCCAAAAAAATATATTAAATGGTCATACTATAATTAATGAGCAAAAGAATAATGTTTATGTTGGTAATATGATATCTTTTTAAGAATTTATTATTACTATTATTTCAGAAAACGAATGTTTAAAATTCAAACATGAATAATGTCCAGTGGTAGTGTGTGTAATATATATAGTATTACTGATTGATATTGTACGCTTTACTATTTATTTTTTGAAATGATTAACTTAAGAATGATCTTTTGAGAGGAAAATACAGTAAATCGTATATGGATTAATTTAGTAGCAGTATATCTCTCTATTTATACTTACCTATATACTAATTAACTCAAGGTAAGTTTGAGAGGAGAAAAAAAGAGAAGAAAAAAATGAGTCATTTAGCATTTATACTTACCTATACTAATTAACTCAAGGTATAATTAATTATTAATTATGTTAAACTAAAAATAGATTAATATGATTTTTTTTAAGTAACTTTCCGTTAGAATTTTTTTGGAAAACACATCATTTAGCATTTCAAATAGGTGTGTGCGAAAAAAAGGAGGGACTTTCTCTTCTCCTGTCGTTCAAATGAACACAACCTAACTAGACACTTGAGAGAAACCCCCACATAAAAGATTAGTTTGATAGAGAGTTAGCATGACGTAGAGTTTATTAAAAATCCATTACAAAAATTGTGCTTTTTAATGAACACAGTGTACTCTGTAGTTTGAATGGTATGGAATTTGGGGTTTTTAGATATCCTAAAATTTTAATAATTCCTGAAATCCAGAATTAATAATAAGAATTTGTACTGGCCGACTCTCGACTTTGTAGTTTATTATTTAATATCAAAATTTGAAATTCTTTTAATGTAAACAACTATAGTTCAAAAATATCCATAGATTTAATATAATTTTGATAGCTATAGTATGAATAATAAATTGTGCATGATGACTAATGTCCATAACACAATATTTTAACAATTTATCTGTCTAGTACTAGATAACTTGCGTGTTGCACCGGAATTTCTAGCTCTAACAATTAACATGAAGATATATATGCTTTGAATTTCTAGACATGTAAGATGCAACGCAAATATTAAAATATTAAGCGTAATTAAGTATCAACGGGATCTTCGACGTACACGGTAGTAGTTTAGTTGGGATGGGAAGGTGTTTCGATTCGATGGAGGTGATCGCCGGGTTCCACGTGCGTACGTACGCGGCGGCACAAAGCATTCATTCCAGACGTACAACTAACGCCGTGTTTACTTCCAAATTTTTTCTACAAACTTTCAACTTTTCCATCACATCAAAACTTTTCTACACATATAAACTTCCAACTTTTTCATCACATCGTTTCAATTTCAACCAAACTTCCAATTTTAACGTAAACTAAACAAATCCATCCAAAATGGATTTGGATGGATTTGCGGAGCTGATTTTGACTGGTGCTTGGTACATACGGTGGGAAAGGAGACAACGGGTCCATGGTAAGCGTGTGCAGCCCCCATTTAGACCGGTGATGTCCATTGCGACACTCACTATCAACTATATGATGTCGAGGAAGAAAAGGAAGGATAATTTGCGTGTAGGATGGAAGAAATCGCCGTAAGGAAAAATGATGATTAATGTCGATATGCAGGTTTTGATGTGGACTCCGGTAGTGGAAGTACGGGAGTGGTGATTAGGGACGGGAGTGGTGATTAGGGACTTGACGGGGGCACGTGTGGCTGTGGCCCCGCGATACTTTCCGCGTGTTTTGGATGCCCCAATGGCAGAGGCTTATGCACTACGAGAGGGTTTGTTGCTAGCACAACATATTGGTGTAATAAATTTATTATTCAGACTGACTGTATGCAGGTTGTCGACACAATGTTAGAGGGAGGTTTCTCGGCGACGGTATCGATAGCCATCTATGAGAATGCGACAATTTATATAATGGGTTTGATAGGGCTTCTATTGAGTACTCTAATAGAGAGGCAAACCAGGTAGCTCATAAATTGGCTAGTTCTGCTTTTTCTTCGAGAAATTCATGTATATAGGTCGATGAAATCCCTAGCTTTATTATGAGTATGTTGGTGAGTGATGTAAATATATTTTCGTATCAATAAAGATAGCTGAATAGCATCCAAAAAATCCATCCAAGATTTACGATACTACAATGTTAACTAATTGGTTATTTGCACTACTAGAGAGGAAAAAGGTAATGTAATCGACCCTCTTTTTCTACATAGACAGCCCCTTATCCCACCCTAGTGAAGCAATCAAGGAATAAAGCTAGATGAATCACCCAGATATATACGCATACAGGCTGCATGTGAATGTATATATCCGGGTGGTTCATCCTGTACGTGAACGTATATATCCGAGTGATTCATCTAGCTCTATTCATTGGTTGCTTCATATATAACGGGATATAAATGTTCAAGCCGCACTAGTAATTTACTTCTTCTTCCATATTAAATTAATTTAGTACACATCCCAGTGCTAAAAATCTTGATAATTACCTGTTCAGATTCATAGGATTACAGAAGGAAGTACGGCTCTCATCTTTTGGCCCAATCAGCATATGCCAATTTCAAAATTTAAAATTTTGAACTTAATTTTGAAGTTGTTTTTGAGTTTTTTTTATCATAGTTTCTCTTACAACATTGTCATTTAAGTCGCTAAGAACATAGAAGTAAAAGTTTTAATCATATTTTTTTCGCTAATACGCCATTTGGCGTATTTTTCGCATATGCCCATCCGGTGAGGCTTTACATACTGTTAATACGGAGTAAAATTACTGCATAAGTCTCAGATCACTGTGGCCTCTTTTTTTTTTCCGGAAGAAGATTACTGTAACCGCACTGACTCTGCGGTAATGCTTGGACCGTTTCCGTTCTTCGACTCTCTGTGACTGCTACTGCCTACTTGTGACAGCTTAATCGTACACAATTTGGTACACGCCATTTAAATCCATTTTCCCCTAAAAATGGGCAGGCGAAATCAAACCGCAACAGTTGTTTGCTAGTACAACAATTTTTTCAACAAATTGCAAGGGTCTCTGTTGCTACAGTAGATGGCATATTCGTCGCTGGAGGAAACTTCCTCTCCTTCCGTACATATCGTTCAAAAAATATTTAAAATTTAATAAAATAGATAAATATATAATATATCATTCTTGTTACAATCATGCCAGTTTAAATTCGACCTAATCAAGTAAAAATATACCTATATATGTTTTTACTTGTGCAATCCAAATTTAAACTTACAATGCTTTAGAGTTATATTGATCTACCTTATTATTTTTTCAATATGCTCATGCTACGGTGCTCTCTACAGGTAGTATAAAACAATATAAATAAATGATTTTATTTAATCAAAGGGTTCATATCTATTTATACCACCATCACAGTTAACGGTAGTAGAAAGATGGATGAGTATTATTGTAAAAACTAGGAAGGTAGCCCGCGCATTCGCGCAAGCATGTTTCGTGTGCTGCATTTGAAAACGGATTATATTTATCAGATAGTCTCTGCCATGTTTTTGAAGTACATTTCCTCTGCAAATATTCTTCGTTAACATCACGTTGATAATTTCTCTATGCTATATACTATATAGTATTTAATTAATCTGTATAAGCAATTATCTATAATCTTCATCATCATCTAAAAAGGAGCTAGACCTAGTTTGTTTAGAAAACATGTTTATTAAATTAAAAGCAAGGTGTTTTTTTTCTTTTTTTGTTGAATGCTTTGGGCCCTGATGGTGAAAACGTAAGACAGCTAAATTCATTGTTCCTTTTCCCCTGCCATACGATTTTCATGCAGCTCCTAGTCACCGTGTTGAGATGTGGTCATTGCACCTATGGAGGTTGTCTTGTGATTCATCGTAGTTGTGATCACTTTTTTGGTCAAGCTTAGTTACTCCTATTTCCATGTCTTGTTATATCGTAAAATCTAAATGGACTCCAAAGTTAATCATTAAAGTATATATATACAACAAAAATATATTTGCAGACAATTAATGTTCATATATAGGGATGATTTACCTTTTGAATGGTCTATGCACAAAGAAAATAAACGGAATTACCTGAAATGCTTAGAAGGCCAGAACAACACGCTTGAACATATATCAATGATATACTAAAAGTGCATTAAGCACCATCTAAAGTCAATTAGATGGTAACATAGTTTAGAGCAGATACACGAAAGATCATTTAGCTTGCTTGGATTATTTTAGCACATTTTAAAAAAAATCATGAAGTAATCAGATATTCTCTAACTAAAGCCATTGGATTTTCGATGCATTGGTGGTTTGGACTTCATATTTTAGTTAGTCCTATTTGCTTAGATAGTGTATATCTAATTTAGCTACGCATGTTTGACAAACAACATATGATGATGCAACCTGTATTGGATTATTTCGTAATTCTTTTACAGCAATTCAAATGACATGTAAAAGGGCAGGGATGTTCTTCCTTAATAAAAAAATGTTTCATAGTTCACTTTGAAATTTTTGTTTAGATAACTATTGATTTAATTTAGCTATACATGTTTGCAGAATGATGTATAGTGATGTAATATGTGCAGCAAATTTGTTTAAGGTATTTCAATCATATTTGGATGGTATGCAAAGCGCGCGGGATGAATGTGGTTGAATGTCATATTTTGTACATAGGAAAATATAAGGATACGGATCTTAAATTCCTAGTTTAATTAAAACAGAGCAATAATTATATTAGAAATCAGACAAATTATGGTTGTTTTAATATATTAATTATTTCTCTTTTAGCTTACTCCTACCCAAAAATAGGGATGGGATTAGCAGTGGTCTTCACGCATGTGAAGGGGGCGAGGAGGTAGATGCGATTTATTTTTATAACTTCTCCAAATAATGTAACTTAAAACCAATGATAATATGTTTTTTCTCAAAATTTCTAAGATTATTTATTATTTTCAGGACAAGACATGTGGCGGCGTAAGATTTTTCGTAAATTAAATTTAATGGTTGAAAATAATGGGTCCATGAATTTAATTGAAATATTTTATAATTTTAAAATGTGACATATGGTGACTTAAGTGTGCTCTAAAGGTGTTTAATTGGTTTTTATTATGTAGACTGATTTAATATGAATAATACATGTTTTCATTGTCGACGTTTGATGTCTCGACTACGGTATTTGGACAGTATGGGGATCGTCGGTGCTAGGATATACGCGAGACTGAGGAAAAAGAGATGGAGACATGGATTTTTATACAGGTTCGGGCCCCTGAGCTATCAGGTAATAGCCCTACATCCTGTTGGCCGGAGCCGATGTTGCTTTTTATTCACCATAATCACACCAGTATAATATGTGGGGTAGCCTATCTAACTGTTGTCGACATGGCGGTCTGAAGGTCTGACTCGTAGTCGACAACAGGGTAGCCTTCCTCCTTGAGCTCGCACCCGACGGAATCAGAGACAATGCTAGATCCCTACGGCCGGCCTCTGAAGGTACCGGATAGGGTTAATCCAGGCGTATCTCTGATGTCGATATCCGGCGGCTTGTCTTGGCGTATGTAGGCTTGTATGTTGTGGCTTCTGATGGGTGTTGATTGTCTCTTCATGGTGAGTGTCGATCGTGTTGATCGTCTCATATCATAGGTGTCCCCCTGTCCTCCTAGGGTGGCTTATATTTATACCCATAGGTGTCCCCTTATCCAAGTAGAACTAGGGAAACCAATATGGATACAATCCGAGTAGTCCTTGTCGTTTCCACGTAGAACTCTGGTTGTCTTTCCTTATTCGGAACTCCTCCTATATCCGTAGGTTGTTTCCGTATAGGACATGGTATGTGGTGGGTCCTGCCGAGATTTAGTCAACTACTATTAGGTATGTGGTATACATAACCATGACATTCATTCTATTATAATTTTTCATTTTCATTCAGTTTCCATGCAAAGGAGTATTTTAATTTTTATAAATTTTAAATAAAACAATAGTTAAAATAAATGAAAAAATCAAATATAATTTTAGAAATTATAAGCCATTTAGCTATTTTTTTTTAATATAAGGTTGTTAGATAAAAAATATAAGGCGAGAGATCAGAGGAAGTATATGTATAGCAGGACGAGAGATGGAGATTTTTTTTCTGAGACATATTCCAACGGATCCTAGTCTTTAGTTATCTATTTTTAAAATATAGATATAATTTTAGATCTATTAGAAAATGTGTTGGGTGTTGTATTTACTAATATAAGCTAAATGTTGCCAATCATATGGTTTAAAAATCTAATTGTATCGTGTGACCAATAGGTAGTCGCTAGCAGCATATGACCCAAAGAAATACATTTATTTTATTTTTAAAATGTAGTTAATGTAGGTATTGAATTCTAAATTTTATTGTAAATAATCTCATGCTGTGCATAGATAAAAAAAATTACTATTTAGATGGTATAGTTGTTGAAAATAATTTATTACAAAGTATGTTTTCCAATATTAATTAAGAAAATGCTTGAAAATAGGAGGGCATGTCGCCCTAATACGTATTAGGGTGAGGGCAAGGATATATGATACATAACTACGTACATATACCTAACGTAATGTAATGGATGCCAACGGTGGGGTGTGGGCCTTTCTTTTTCTTTTTTTGTTTAATTAAATCCGATGGTAGAAAATATGGGTCCACTGTATATTAGTGAAAATCGATGGCTAGATGTTTTGTTTTTTCTATAATTTGCTAGAGTGAGACATGGTGAGATGTGAGCATTTGTAGAATGCCATATTTTTAACGGTTTAAGAGTGTTTTTAGGATGTTTAATAGACTTTTAGTATATAATAGATTATCAAACAACTAACTATTATATATCAGCCCCATACGTCGTGATGTATTTAGGACCACAATATAACTTTTATAATTTAATTAAAGTACAACGGAATCACAAATTGGATATATAATTTAAAAATAATTTAGAAGATAGTTCAAGGAACATTGATTGGATATTTTATATTATTATTATAGATCTTAGTTTAACTATATATATTTATATTTGTGCTGTAGTTTTTTTAGAAAACAGATCATCGATTTTTATGATGTATTATTTTATTGTCTTTTCTATGTACGTGCGTACTGTTTTTTCTTTTCTTTCCAGTGAACAGTACGTAAACTATTTGTTTTGTTTTTGTGTAGGTAAGTACGCACAGGAGAAGGACGTGGTTTGCATCGTATCAACTTGTACGTACATGGCAACAATAGTAGTGCTTAAATCATACAAAGAGAAAGTTATTATTTTTTAATAATAGATCTAATCCAATGGTGTAAAATGGCGGATCCACCAATTTAAGTGAAAATCGAAGGTGGGATTTGATAATGCCATGTGGCGGTCTAGGAGCGTTTGTAGGACGCCACGTGGCGGTTTATGAGCGTTTGTAGGAAGTTTAATGGACTTTTAGTATATAATAGATAGATAGATAGATATATATATATACGTGCGGAGGGATATAATCATCCTTTAGCAGTGACCAAACATTTTTTTTCTCCTTTGTTGGTTTTTCTGATGGAATATAAGCGATGCTAGCGCGATGAATGATTGTGGATCAACTTAAAAAATATAAATTATAAAATAACCCTTAATTACTATATTAGTAAATACTATACTTAATAACGAATGGTTCAAATCATTTTTACTGTTAATATATGATACTATCATTAAATTAAGAACACATGGGTATCACTCTTTCTTTAAAGACTTTATGACATGTAAAAAAACGAGAGGACCAATGTCCCACTTTTGCGCTACTTCTACTTGTACGGTTTTGCAGGGTGACAGTCCGCGCTGAACCGCGTACACTATCAGCTACAGATCGGCGACTGCAACATCGTTTTTTCCCCGGATTGATCAGATCAGAGCTATCAATATTACATGTCGTTTCCGACAGCGAAAACAAACTACGAGCAGGGCCATTTCTCTGGTCGGAAATGTCAGGTTTACTAATTACGATAGCGAGCCCAGCCGGTCTTGGAATCGGATTGGACGGAAATGCTGTCCTGTTGACAAATTTTGGTTGGAACTTGGAAATTAAGCAAATCTTTTGGTGAGTGTGGGGTCTCTCAACTTTTCGGAGGTCTGAGGAGTGGGGTCTCTGAACACTCTCGTGTACATCTCCGGCCGACTTCTCCGATGAGATGACGACGACGATGGATGATATATCGATCGGTAGATGCTGCTCGCTTTCGGCGAGGGAGACGTGCGTCTTCCGGTCGCGCGCATGCAGTCGGTTCCCCACGCAACTGTCATCGTTACGATAGCGAGTAGACGATATATCATATATATGTATGGCTGCTAGTAGTTCGCTTGTATACAAGACAGTTAGATCGTTTTCTTTTTCTCTTGATTGGTCGTCATGCATGAAATGGTTTCATCAGAGGTCTTGAAATGTTTCTGACGAAGAGACGAAAAAAAAAACCCTGATCCATCTGCGGCAAAGATGGCTAGCAAGATCGATACTGCTGTCACAAAAGTCCCATTGTTGTGTCTAGAACTCTAGATTAGTTATACTATCAATAGACATTTTTCTTAACTACGTTAAAAAAACGCGGTCGTTATTCTTGCAAATAAGGGAGATGTGAGGCTTTAACCTCTTTATGGCCTGACAACATTTGTAGTCTCATTTCACATCTTCTTGATGTGGATTCTCCTTCTCAGTAATATATCTTCCTGTTCTCTCCCCCCTCCCCCCCCCCCCCCCCCCCCCCAAAAAAAAGTGGTTGTTATTCTTCCCCTCTAAAAAAACCGCTCCCTTTCTCCAAAAATAACTCCTAAAAGACCAGTAAAAAAATAATTTCTTAAATAAATCTCATGATCCCATCATAACCTACGAGCATGTAACTAGTCATTATGTTCTGGTTCAATTCCATTTCTTTTAAGTAAATCTCAGTTCTCTTCTGCAACGTGGTTTGCATGATTGGTTAGAGTAGTATGTTGTTGGTGTGTAATATTAGCTCGTCTTGTGTACCAGAACAAGAAAGGAATAAGCGATAATAAGAATATAAAAAGAAAACTTATTGTTTGTGACGACGTCCATCAGACGCGGCCAAGCTAGAGACGAGATAATAATAATGCCACTACGGAGAGAACAGAAAAAGAACTGCATAATTAATGGATGCATAAACACAAAGCCTAGATCAACTTCTCCTCCTAACTGCAGCAGCAAAAGTCAGAGGATAATCAATCATCCGCTTCACGTACGTTTGATCACACTCTTCTTCATGATCAAACTCAATTTGTTAAAGAGATAATAAAACAGCGCACACCATCTCGGCCGTTGACATTGCCTATAAGCAACATAACAATGATACAAAAGTAAATAAGAACGGTCAGATCATATAAAATACCTGTGGCCGGCCCTGTGCAGCTTGCACGATTCCAATGTACTACTTTTGCAATTATCTACTAGTTAGATATGTTAGCTAGCTAATAATGGATATACTCTTTAAGTCAGCACAAAGTCAGATTAGGTGCTTATTTTCCTAGCTAGTCTAGCTGAGACCTCAGCACGATCCAATAACATCCAGGGCAGCCATGAACTGTGGTACATATGCATTCAGACGACTTGAGCAGGAGGAGTATCTATATAATATTGTAAATCTGTAGTGTGGCTAGCTTGCAGAGAGCGACAAGAGCAAGTAGAGAAGAAGAGAAGCGAAAAGCGTGCGTGAGTACGCACGCAGTGACGCTCTTCGTAACAAATTCTTTATGCCAAGGCCAAGTTGCTGCAGGCAGTTCAGCGGTTGGGATGGTATGTCAAGATAGGCAGATAGCCCCTTGGTTTTGGCAGTGTTTTCTCTTCAGAAGTTCATAGTATAGTATTTAGGGGGTGTTTAGATAGGGCTAAAACTTTTTAAGTACATGTCACATCGGATGTTTGGACGCTATTTTGGAGAATTAAATATATACTAATAAAAAAACTAATTTCATAAATGAGAGCTTATCTGCGAGACGAATTTTTTAAGCCTAATTAATCTATAATTATGAAAAGTTTACTGTAACATCACATTGTCAAATCATGGCGTAATTAGACTCAAGATTCGTCTCGCGAATTAGTCCAAGGTTATGGAATGAGTTTTGTAATTAGTATATATTTAATACTCAAATTAGTGTCCAAACATTCGATGTGACAGGGACTTAAAATAAGTCCCCGTTTGTGACGGCGACTGAAATTTTCTGTTGACCAGGAAATTAGTACGGAGTAGATTGGATGTTTCTGACTGACAACACGGGTGAAAGTCCGGTTTTCAGATAAGGCATGGAAGCTTTCAAGATAGCGTTGCAAGACTGATAACAGCACGTATAAAAAGGATTCTTGGTCAAATATTGTGATACGCAGGCATCTAGTTAGACTGAAAACACGCACTTTTAAGCTCTGAAACTGTGGCGAATAGGAGGAGATACAAGAAACTATAAACAACTTTTGACATGCAGGATGCAGGTGTATTTGTTCAATATGAAACAAAATTTGAAACCTTGTTGCAAATTTGAAAAAAGCTCGTTCTGCAATAAAAAGTTGGGTCAAAGGCCATAAACTGCCAAATGCCTGCATTCTGGACTGCACTCTGCTCATCGATTTCCTTGATGCTATTGAAGAAGCCAGACCTCTTTCCACTGCGGAGTTCACTCTCCGGGATGTTGTTCAAGCCAAGCTAGCTGATCTCCAACGGTGCAAGGCTATTTATTGGAAGCAACGAAGTAAAATTAAGAGAATTAAAGCCTTCGATGAAAATACAAGATTTTTCCACGCTCATGCCTCCAACAGATTCAGAAACAACTGCATTTGTTCCCTCCTGTTCCAAGGAACACAGGTTTATGACCACAACAACAAAGCAGCTGCACTGTATGATTTCTTCAATGAAACTCTAGGAGGCTCAGTCGGCACCTCCTGGGATTTTCAACTTCAAAACTTATACAGCTTGGATTCAGTGCCAGATTCATGTTGGCAGCAGATCTCGGGCCTTTTCACTATTGATGAAGCAAAAATTGCTCTTGATGGCATGGATAATTATAGGGCGCCAGGCCCAGATGGTTTTGGACCAAGTTTCTACAAAGCAGTCTGGAATCAGATCAAACCTTCCATACAGAGGCTCCTAGATGAATTCTTCAGCCACACTGCTCAGCTCGAAAGAATAAATAGAGCGTTCATAGTCCTCATCCACAAGACTGGGAAACTAAGGCTGTGTTCGTTTGTGTGAGATAGGGTGAGAAAACAACTCGTTTTCCGCGCGCACGCTTCCCAAACTACTAAACGATGCGTTTTTTGCAAAAAATTTCTATAGGAAAGTTGTTTTAAAAAATCATATTAATCCATTTTTGAAATTTAAAATAGTTTATACTCAATTAATCATGCGCTAATGGCTCATCTCGTTTTGCGTATCTTCCCAATCTTCTCAATCCCCTATCTCTCAAACTCACCCTAAATTCTCCAGATTGCTACCGACCCATCTCTCTACAAAACTGTCACCTCAAGCTGCTGGCCAAGGTCCTTGCAAACCGTGTTCAATCTGTTCTAGGCACTCTCATAGATTGGGAACAAACAGGGTTCATGAAAGGGAGAAGCATCTCAGAGACCTTTCTCTATGCAACAGAAATTCTCCAGTGCTGCTACAAAAGAAAACTGCCTACAGCTGTTCTAAAACTTGATTTTGCTAAAGCTTTCGATTCGGTTCAATGGTCAAGTCTACAAGCCATCCTCAGAGCTAGAAATTTCCCAATGTGTTGGCAAAAATGGATCCAAGCTTTGCTAGAATCAAGCAAGTCGGCAGTTCTGTTAAATGGCATTCCAGGAAGATGGATAAATTGTTCACAAGGCCTTCGTCAAGGTGACCCACTCTCCCCATACCTTTTCATTCTTGTGGCAGACACCCTCCAACAGATGATCAAGAGATGCAGCACTATCAAGCACCCAATAGTAAATACACTTCCTGGGGCCACTCTTCAATATGCTGATGATACGCTCATCATTTGCCAGGCAGAAGCTTCTCAACTGAGAGCTCTCAAAGCTATTCTAAACTCCTTTGCGCAAGCGACAGGTCTGAAGATAAACTTTACCAAAAGTACCATGGTGACCTTACACACCTCCCCAGAGCATAGTCAAGAGCTGGCAGGCATTCTTCAGTGCAAACTAGAAACTTTTCCTCAGACATACCTGGGTCTACCACTGTCGGCAACTAAGCTTCCCCTTGCCGCTTTTCAACCCCTGATAGCAAAGGTGGATAAATACCTCGCGGGATGGCAAGCCCCTCTCTTAAACTATGCTGGCAGGACAATCCTGGTAAACTCAGTACTTGACTCTCTGCCGACCTATGCGATGGCTGCTCTGTTAATCCCAAAAGGCACCCTAGAGGCCATGGACAAACGTCGACGCGCGTTCTTATGGACGGGAGAGGAATCATGCCATGGCTCAAAATGCCTCATTGCTTGGGATTTGATCTGCAGAAGTAAAAGACACGGTGGCCTTGGAATCAAACACCTTCAGACGCAAAACATATGTCTCCTTGTCAAGATGCTATTCAGGTTGTACTCACAGTCCTCCCCCTGGACCTCCTGGATTTGGAGAGAACATGCGGATTCTCATCTTGGATCTGTTGACCTAGGCCCTCATTGGCGGTCCATGATCGATCTGTTGCCACTTCTCCGATCACAGACCACTATTAAAGTGGGTGATGGAAGACACACAAATTTCTGGCACGATATCTGGATGGATGATCAACCCCTAGCCACAAGATTTCATGCCCTCTACACCCATGCTATCAAGCAGTCTTGCTCTTTGAATGATATTTGTCAAAGGGGCCTATCTCACTCTCTGGTGCCACGACTCTCAACAGAAGCTCAGAGCCAATTGAACATTCTTGAAGCACTACTACAGCAATTGCCACTCGCCCTGTCTCAGGATGAGATAGTCAGTAAAATCAAGTGCAAAAATGGCATCATTTCGTCCTCAGCCCTATACCACCTACAAATGTCAAACTTTCAGACTTGGACACAGTGGGAATACATTTGGGGAAGCAAAGCTCCCCCCAGAATCAAATTCTTTGGCTGGCTCCTAGCTTTCAACCGACTGCCCTCAAGAGTAAATCTACACAAGAAGAAAATCCTCCCCACACCAACCTGTGAGATATGCAGTTCTGCCCCAGAAGACGCTGATCATATCTTCCTTCATTGTCCTCTAGCGTCAGCTTTCTGGACTTTAATCAAGATCACTCCCTCGATCTCAACTTTGTCCATGCTCCAGTCAAATTCTCTGGTTGGTGCCCCGATACACATGAACAATACTTTGTTCCTGCTATGCTGCAGGCGTCTGTGGAATCACAGAAATGAAGTGGTGTTTAAAAATCAGCCTCCATCCATCAGTCGCCTTCTAAAATGCTGCTCTCAGGATGCCAAGCTTTGGGCTCACCGCTTCAAGCAAGCTGATAGATCGATCCTCCCTGCATGGCTATCCATCTTTTCCTCTCCATTAAGTCTGTTGTAAATCTCTTTTATTTTTTCCTTCTTTGCGTTTCTGTTTGTTCGGCCTCTGGCCCTTGTACAGTGTTTATTTGAACTTGGTCTTATTCTAATTCAGGTGAGGAGCTTATCCCCCCCGGTGATTTACCTACAAAAAATGAAACAAAATTTAGGGGCCATTTCTGAATTTGTTGCTTGGAACTGCTCAGCAAAATACACTGAACCCAGCTCCGGCCGGAGTGCTGGGCTTGTCATGCTGTGATCACACACACGCCCTTACTAGCTCTCCCTCTATATAAATCTCATGAACTCTACTCTTCCATTATCTTAAAAATAATAATATACGCAAACAACTCTCTCCTTTGAGACTTTGATCTGATCTGGGCATTTGGACACTATCCATGTCAGTTTCAGTCATCAGAGGAACTGAGGAAGGTTCTCTCGTCTAATCTACTGATCGCAAGTGGGATTAGATTATCACATGTTGCGCTTTTCAGAACGACTAAATTATCAGAAATCAACACGTCTGCTTCTGGTTTCCGCGGCCGAATCAACCCGGGGGGGGGGGGGGGGGGGGGGGGGATGCAGCTCATCGTAGATTCTTCAGGGCAACGACGGCGACAACGCTTCTAAAGTCTGGCAACTCGTCGTTCGTCTGTACCAACACGCCATGACTAGTAGTTGGCTAGTTGCTTACTTAGCTAAGAAATCAATGCGTCCTTAAAAAATATATAAATATGGGTTTAAGAGTGAGCTTAAGTTGGATATTAATTAGTCTGGCAATTTGCATAAAACCACCATGACTTCAGTGGCGAGATTAAGAAATTGCCTTTGATTTGATTTGTTTGCGTTGGTCTTGCTCGCTCTGCGATGAAGGGATTAGAACGGCATTTGACGGATGCAGAATTATTTGGAAATTATAAAGTCAGAAGTTGTGTTAGCTCATCTAGCTGAAAACTGTTGAGCTATATATATTTTTTTTCCCGAAGTTTAATGCAAAGCAGGGATGAGGAAGAAGAGTCACGCTAACAGTGATGTGTGTGTGGTTAATTCCACAAATGATCAAGAGAATCTTGTAGGATTTTCTAAGCATGGCTCAATGGCTGTTCTGCTTTTATTTCAGGAGTTTAAGTCTGTTGTCCTGACCTGTTAAAGATGCAATAACGTGCCTAGCAATTTTGTCTTTCGGAACTCTTCTTCAACATTCAGACATAATTTCTACAATCCGGATCTATTGCACTCTGTAATCTAATCTATATACAGCCATTAAGTGTATCCAGATGAGCAGGAGCCAGCTGACCTGCAACTATATTCAGGTTAGATTGTTAAATCTAACTCAATTTGCAGAATATTCCTGCATTCTGACTTTTGAGAGCAGAATTCTTTAACTATACCAGTTCAGAATGAGAGGATGCATCTGTACAAACCTAAATATTTTCTTTTGCAGATTAGCCAATTAAGAACATATTATGTTCGCTGACCTTCTAGAACGCTGGAACCAGCACCCAGCTGCTGTGAAGTCAAACAATAGACCTTGTAAACAACTCCTGCTTGCTAAGTCAACTAGTATATTCCATGGCCCCATCTTCTCAGCAGCTGACTTGGGCAGTGGCCTGAAGCCCTGAAAACTGGCAACATACATAAACAAACTGGTAACTTTGCAAAGTATAGTTAAAGAATATATTCGGAGGCAACTTTGCAAAGTGTAGCTTCCTTGTACTACCTGGAACTTACAATATGAGCAGCATTATTCAAAGGCAATACGTTTGGAATGCAAAAGTCAACAGAGTTTTTAAACGTACGTTAAAAGTCAAAATGGATTCCAGGCTTGGAGCTGACTTTGATGCTTTACCATGAGTAGTTTCTTCTTCTTCTTTTTTTTTCTTAACCTATAATTTATTGACCGCTTTCATTGACAACGACTGAAGTTAACAAATGCTGCAAGAACGCATCATGCCGAGAGATGGCATCTCTCACTAGTTTCTACTGTCTTTCCAGGGTTTGGTTTGAGCACTGCTATACGTACCAAATTTTTCTTATTAAATTCTAAATAACATTGGTGATTTGGTGTGTCATGTTATGAATGCATTTATATCTTTGATAATCTCTATCTATCAAAATTAAACGGTTGAGATGATTGTTAGTAAAATTTAGTACGTGTAGCAGTGCTCGTTTGGTCTTTATTCTCTTCCAAAGATGTGTGTTTTTTTTCTTTTCTGAAAAGTGAAAACGATGTGTGCGACTGCTGGGCTGCTGGCTGATGTCTCTCCCGGGGCTATGTTTTTCTTTTGCGGACATCAGAAGGCTGAAAATACTTTGAAGCAGACAGTTGATTAACTTTTTGTAGGCTGAAAATCTGATGAGTCATGTAAAAATGAGTCATCAGATTTGTTCTGAGTGCCTACAAAATGGCCACGTTGATTAAAATATTAATTTGCGCCATTTGATTGTGACAGATCCGATTATAAATGTGGAGATCGTCAACATGATCGTGTAAATTATATTTGTAGAAACAGATTATAGTAGCGTACACAGTTTTATTCAACACAGTCCCGTGCAATTAACCGACGGCGAAGGGGTTGGGCCTGGGGGGTGGTCCTCTTCAATTTTATGTTATCAATGGACAGTACATAAAAAGAAAAGCGTGTGTCATCTCTGCACGTAATGAGAAATCTTAGCGCCCAGGACATGTTACAAAGAGATGATAGCGTTTGAAATAGGCTATTCCTTAATTATTATCATGGACTATATACTTGCTATAGGGTCAGATTTAATGTTTCGAGAGATGCACTTGATAGTGCAATAGTAAGGCATGTTTGGTTTCAACACGCTTAGGGCATCTCCAATGTTTATGACCATGAGTAGCATTAAGGTGGGTCCCACTATTCTTATGGTTATTACCACAATGTTTGAAGCAAGAGTAAACTTTAAGATGAATCCCACAATGTACTTTTTTATCAGCCATGCCAATTTTTTATCCTCACATTCATAATATCCTATTATTTTATTGCTTGTGGTCAAGCCATAAGTTTAAAGCTTTCTTTTGCATTTAATGTCTTATGACTTTGTTTCACAATGTATATGGTCACTATAAAATCTTATGGCCTCTTCTTATGGCCACATTGTGGCTGCCCTTATAATTTTTTTTTTAAAAAAAATATTTGGAGGGACGTCTCTCCCTTCAAAACTCCTTTTTTTTTTGGGATTTAATGTTTTGAGAAACTGGCGTAACAAATACTTATTACCTCTGTTCTTAAATACATGTTGTCCTAAAATATGTGCACTTAAATCTAGAAATGTTAAATTATTGATTAATACCATAATTAGGATTTGACATGAGGGAATAGTATTGATATAATCATAATAAAAAGCACGGTATAGTTATAATTTCAATAGCTGTACTCCTTTAAAAATCTCTACTGGTGGTGCCAGTGAATCTGCCATCTTGCTTTTGCAGTATTTTACAAATTATCCCCTCATATTTTCTAATGTAGTCCAATATTTCGGTCAAACAAGTGAATAACCAATAATCAAGTGAGCAAACAAGTGAGACTAGAATATATTTTGCTATGATATATCATGATTTTTTTTCCTCTGTCCATAGCAAAGCTTAAAGCATTTTGCTAGTCTACGATAATAAACATATAGTTAGAAAAGACAGTGATAAAACATATGCATTACATACTATATGTAGATGTTTAAAATGACAGGAAAACGGATGTAGTACTACATAGTAGGTTAGGACAAGTGGTAGTATGATTTATACACTAGAAGAAAAAAAATATAAGAAAATGAATTTTAAGAAGCATTAAGCAAAGTAATCAGTGACAACAATTTAGTGCTTTGAAAAAAGGGCCCTAATTAAATGCTCATCGTCATAAAGAAATGATGTTTGTTCAGTACTAGTATTAAATGCTACTGTACACGCGTCAAAAATATGAATTACCAATTTGTAGCAGTGTATAGTCTGGGAAAGACTGGGATTATTGTCCCCGTTATTTTCCGGTGATGTCACGAAAGCCTCCATAAGGCAACAATGGGCTCTACTGTTTGTGCATTTCTAAATTTTAATATTGTACCGTACTGATATGTAGCATTTTTTTTTCATTGATACTTCAATCATGGAAATAATGACAGAAAAAAAAATCCACACTTTCTCCATTTTCAAATGTTTTTTGAGAGAATCCTCCTTTCCGGTTAAGATTAATCCTTCAAACCTTGGTTATTTGTTTATTTATCCATACCGGGCCTCATCCAACTGGCAAGGCCCATGAGAAGGCCCAAGACGACGACTACTAAACTCGCTCCCTGGAAGCCTTAAATTAAGCTTTGAATCGGGCCATGGCCCACCATCCCGAAAGCCCCGAAGCCTTCCACTCGTACGACGCCACGTGTCCAATCTCTGCCGGCGCGTGTACAACCGGGGCCCACTCACTCTCACTCATCGAGTCGCCCGAATTCAAATTTCTCCGGCACGAGGAAAAGGCGGCCAACTCCATCTCTATCTCCCCAAATCCTCCCCCAAATCGCCGACCAAATCACTCCCCCACCGCCGCAAAAAAGCCACGCGATCTCCCTGCGCCGGCGGCGGCAAAGACCTGCGGCATGGCGCAGACGCCGAACCCTAGCCGGAGGTCGTTGGTGGGGCCGCCGCCGCACCCGTTCCTGACGCCGCGGCCGGAGCGGCGCCAGCTGGAGCTGCGCTGGGCGGACGGGGGCTCGCAGAGCTCCGCGCGCCGCAGCGGGGTCGGGTTAACCGGAGGAGGCGGCGGCGGGAGCGAGATGAAGGACTGCGAGGCCAACGTGCAGGTTGTGCTCCGGTGCAGGTAAGGTGCTCTGGAGTTTGCTCCACCGCTTAGCCGTTAGGCGATATGGCGAATCCTAGTCCGAGAGTTCAAACCGCTTCTACTTGGGAGTTCATCCTATTCGGCAGCTGTGAAAAATACTGAACAGATTGCTGCTAAATACTGGGGGTGGGAGAATGTGTTGTTAACTGTTCATTTGCGCTCGGCTATGGTGTCTCTGATGCGTTTGTCTGAAATGGTGCGCAATCAGGCCACTAAGCGAGGAGGAGCAGAGAGCGAATGTGCAGAGTGCCATCTCTTGCGATGACTTGAAGAGGGAGGTCACTGTGTTGCACAGCCTATTCAAGCAAGCAGACAAGACGTTCACCTTTGATAAGGTAACGCCACTACCGGCCACTCAGTTTCTCTGCTTGTAATGTGGGTTTATTTTTTTCGATGCTTGCAGTAGTGTCAAACAGTTGCCATGTGGTTTGATGGTTGATTTCTAGAGGGTCAGAATCTTATGCATTGTAAAATCTTAACATAATTTCATAATGCTGAATACAGGAGGATTGATATTGTTTCTCATGAACTTTGTTATATGTACGTTGTTGTTTTATCCCCAGGTTTTTGGTCCAAAAGCTCAGCAAAGGTCGATATATGATCGTGCTGTTAAGCCGATCGTTAAAGATGTGGTTGAGGGCTACAATTGTACTGTATTTGCCTTCGGGCAAACTGGAACTGGGAAAACATATACGATGGAGGGAGAGATGAGGCAGAAGGTACTGTACAAATTGAAACTTTGTGAGAAGTGAGAAGTTACATGCAGCAACTAAATTATTTGCCTCATCTAATCTTTTAGGCCAGTGAACTGTCAGCTACTGCTGGTGTCATCCCAAGAGCAGTGCGCGATATCTTCGATATTTTGGAAGAACGAAAGGCTGACTATAGCATGAAGGTAACCTTCTTGGAGCTCTACAATGAAGAAATCACAGATCTGTTGGCCTTAGAGGACCAGAGCAGATTCCCTGAAGATAGACAGAAGAGGGCAATATCTCTCATGGAAGATCGCAAAGGCGGGGCAGTCATCAGAGGCCTTGAAGAGGTCGTTGTCTACAGTGCTAGTGAGATATACAATCTTCTAGAACATGGGTCAGCTAGGAGGCGTACTGCTGACACTGCACTAAATAAGCAAAGCAGGTACATGATTTGTTCACTTCCTTTTTTCCTTACAGTGCCAATAGGGTTGTCAATTGGATACTGACAATGTGCATCTCTGGACCTGCAGCCGATCACATTCTGTCTTTTCTATATACATCCATGTCAAAGAAACAACAGTACGGAATCAGGAACTCCTGAAGTGCGGGAGATTGAACCTTGTAGACTTGGCAGGATCAGAGAATATTGCTCGGTCAGGTGCAAGAGAGGTATCCGGTTCTGTTGCTGACTGATTTGTGATTCTGATTAAATTGTCCTGTCATCACTTACTAGCTTAGTTAATCATTCCCGGTGCATTGTTTGAATAATGGCATTGAAGAACTCTATCCAATTCAGGAATGTCATAGGCCCTCTAATTATCATTGTTGGCTTTCAATAGTATGTTCACATTAAAAATGAAAACACTCTTTTAGTGTTGACTGAGAACTTTGATGTGTCCTATGTTGTTGAAACTGAATATTTTATGTTTCACATTCCATTTTACTGTCATCCTAACGTAGGATGTTAGTCCATTTTGAAATCATGATTTCTAGCATGCTGATAGGGTAGAGCAAGAGAAGCAGGAGAGATGAATAAGAGCTTGTTAACCCTGGGTCGTGTTATTACTGCACTTGTGGAACATTCGGTTCATGTGCCATACAGGTAATACCGCTGTGCTTGTATTAGACTTATAAGCTCATAATCATTTCTGTTAACTGAGGCTGGCGGTAATGCATTTTCTTTCATACACTCACCAGGGACAGTAAGCTCACCAGACTGCTAAGGGAATCTTTAGGTGGAAAAGCCAAAACGTGCATAATAGCTACGGTTTCTCCCTCCATCCATTGCCTAGAAGAAACAGTAGTTACACTTGATTATGCTTATCGTGCTAAAAGCATAAAAAACAAGCCAGAGGTGCTACTTAACTTCTTTCATGCATTGTACTATTTTTATCCATTTTATGGACTCAACTATCTTGCAGGCAAACCAAAAAGTTTGCAAATCTGTAATGCTCAAGGATCTCTACCAGGAAATGGAAAGAATGAAACAAGGTTATCTTCAATTTTCTTGTTTTCCTTTTGTTACTCACATTATTACAGGATCTCAAGTGTATATCACTAAATTATCAGATGTAAAAGCTGCAAGGGAAAAGAATGGGATTTATATTCCTCAGGAAAGGTTTGCTCTTGAGGAGGCAGAGAAAAAGGTATAATACTTCAGATTTTATATGGAACCTCTGTGTAAATGTTTCATGTTTGTTTAATTATTTTAACTATTTCTTGCAGACAATGAGGGATAAAATAGAATATTTGGAAACTCAGAATAAAGAGTTGAAGGTGAGGACTGAAGCATTTGAAGAACTTCCTTTTTTTTTCTGGGAAAGAATGTCCCTCTTGTGGATGTATGCCTTTTAAGATCTTCACATTTTTCTCAATGTGCATGTCTAGATGAATATCGAAAGTTGCAAGAAGGAATATCTTGATCTTGAAGAAGCTCATTCTAGGGCTAACATTTCGCTCAAGGAAAAGGAGTTCATAATATCAAACTTACTGCATGCTGGTAATTGTTTGAAATCTTAAGTAACCATGTATTTTTTTTGCTTGAAGATCTTAATACTTGAATACGCAAAGATTTATGTTAAAATGTTTTGATTCTTGAATCTTCTCCATATCACTGGATAGAGCAATCAATTGTTGAACGTGCAAAGGATATACGCGGTGCCTTGGAGAATGCATCTGGGGATATCTCTGCTCTTGTAGATAAACTTGGTAAACACAGTCTCACTCTCACCTACTCTCCGTTTTTTTTTTAAACTTGTACTGACCGTGCTCGGTACTTTTGACAAAATACTAATAGGAAGGCAATCCAACACTGAAGCTGAAAATAAAGGGCTGCTATTTGATTTCCGGTCTCAATTGGATCACGGTCTTGACCTTCTGCACGACACAGTTGTTGGATGTGTTTGCGAACAACGTCAGTTTTTGGAATCTATGAATGAACAAAACAAAATATACTTCTCAGCAAAATCTGAGGTATGACTACTAAAATACTCAATTTATTTATTATTCAGTTCATCCCTCTCCTAGAACACTGAAATACCCTCATTACGCAACTGCTTCCAGTCAACGAGCCAATTGGAGAGAAGAATAGCAAAAGCCAAAGATATATATGCCTCTGGAGTTCAGTGCATGAATCAGCTTGCTAATACTCTACACCAGCGTTCTATTGCACACTCTGAGCAGATGGGTCTAAACATATTGTCTCATGCAACAAGAGCTGCCAATGTAAAGAATAATAGCACTTCCAGTTTTAATTATGATCTGACAAAAGTAATCAAAGTACTGTGCAGTATATAATTACGTTTTGTTTTGTTGCAGTTTCTAGCAGTGATGGTTTCAGAGGCTGAGCAAGTATCAAATGACGTTTTTAAGTCTATTTCTGAACTCAAGGAACTATTAGCTTTTTCCGCTGATCAGCAAGAAGTAGTAAGTCTCTATTGTCCTTGAAATACTTGCAAGAAGATGCAACTCATCCTGAAAACTTTCCTTGCAGATGTTGAAAAGAGATCTTGTATCAGCACAAGTCATGTCCAAGACATCGATTGATTTCTTTGAAGATATCAGGGGTCATGCGTCTAGGCTTATCGAACATATGGAGCAAAGCCAAGCAGAAAGCTCGTCCCAGCTCCTTAAATTCGAGGAGGATTTTAAGGTGATTGATTTGGTGTATGCAATGATAAAGTTCATTTATGTATTGTGTCGCTGATGATATCCTTCATTCTGATAGGAACTCTCTGTTCGAGAAGAGCAGGCTGCTCTTGATAAGATTGCTGGAATTTTAGCGGGCTTGACAGCCAAGAAATCTACAATGGTCAGCTTATCTATAGCCTGAGCAAATCCGTTATCCAAGTCTCACTCTATATCTTTGGAATAACAAGGTTCCCTTTATCAGGTATTGGACTGTGTAGGACAGCTGAACGGGAAATGCAGAGAAGAGCAGAAACATCTTAAATTGCAAATTTCCAACCTACAAAAGGTTTCAGACAGCGGAGGAAAGGAGGCCGCAGCCTATGCTGCAAAGGTAGAGAGCCAGTTCAGTGAGGATAAGTTATCACATTGTAAAATTAAAGATCAAATGGAAGACATCTTGCAGCAAAGGTACCAGTCTCACTTGCCTACCTCCTTTCTGGAATAAGTTCATTTTTTGGCCTCTCTCATTTGTCCCAAAATAAGTTCATTTTATATCGGAATTTGTGAAAGCAAATGATAAATGCATTGGAACATAAAGTGGGGAATGATTGCATGGAGATTTGATAAAGTTGGGGTATTTTAGTATTTTTGGTTTTGCATTGGTATGTGTAGGATGGGTGAAAACTGAACTTATTTTGGGATGGATGGAATACTTCCTTGTAAAATGCTTCTACTGCCACTTTTATTATGCTAAACGGGCATTGTTGACTGCAGCTTGAAGAAAACTGTACATTCTGTTTCTTACTGGTCACATACCGAAACATCTTTAGAACATCTGAATAAGATCTCAGTGGTGGAAGCTGATGATTTTATTGAGTAAGTTGTCACCTCTTTAAAGAAGTAACCATCATGGGTGATCTGATAGCCTTTCAGTTAAAAGCCTTTTCTGGCTTCACTTACTATTTTCTTTCATGCAGAGAAACAAGAAAAGAAAATGAAAGCATATTACAGAAGATGCTGATTGTTTCTACACAGAATGATGCAAAGTTTGCCGCCATTACATCTGACATGTTGACTGCTGTCAAGGGTAATACATCCACCTGACTACCTGGATTACATAATTATTTTACAAGGATGGGTTTTTTCTTGACATAGTGCATGCTCATTTCCAGATTCTCACTTGCGCGATAGTGAAAGTAGAATGAGAATAGAAACTGTGTTTGCCACTTCCTCAGACCATTTGGAAATGTTAGACACAAAACACAGTCAAGGCACCGAATCTATAAGAAGCATGACAGCCAAATGTCTTGAAAGGGATTATAAGGTAAGCTATTGCTCTTCTCAGTGCAGTTTGGACTATAATTGAAAGGGCATTCTTTTACCATTTATGATTATAGAAGATAACAGAAAGGCTACAAACCATATTTTAAGCCTGTATCAACCATAACAAAATTGTATTCATCTGGGATATACAATTTTTCAATGCTTTTAGAGGACTAAGGCAAATCCCTAAATGCAATGACTATCATATCATCCTTAATTATCATATCTAATGACCATTCATCACTAATGCTGGCCACCTAACAGGCGAATAGTCCAGTTCGGCGTCGTCCAGGGGAGCTAATGACTAATGCGTACAGTTTAGAATCAATCGAGCAATTGAGAACCCCTGTACCAGATTTGGTGGTGAAATTCAGATCAGAGAACAATTTGGATGAAGTGGACAAAGGAAAGCGATATGTGGATCAAGGGACACGTACTCCTAGAAGTCCTCTCATGCCAGTCAATCACTATAACAAGTGATAAGGAAAAACAAATTGTAAAATTACTCAATTGTTGTAAAGATGGCAAGATCTCTTGCCCATTATCACCCTCTTAATTTTGCGTGTATCAGCAATCAGATTCTGTATGCAGTTGTTTCCGATCTTAGGAATGTGGATGCCAAACAATCGATATGATATGATGTAAAAACCAACCTCTTGTTGGTGCTGTATTGCTTTCCAAGGTTTTATGCAGTCGAATTTATCAGTAATGGTTTTTGTATAGATATGTATGGAATCTTTGACTCTATCCTGACTTACATGGTAACTCCGATTGGGTGATTGCTAATAAGGTTGCAAGTATGGTAAGCTTTAAAGGGAGTATATATGCATTCCTTCTGCAAATTTGCCCTTTCCATTCGTTGATATGTATAAAGCCGAATTGCTCCCTTCTCATTTGTTGATACCTGCCGTAATGCTGAATCGACCAACCTTCTGATCAGTAGTTTCATGTCACCTGTCCATATCAGCGACTAAGAGGCAACAGGAGAAGGCAAAGAGGAGAACAGCAAGAGTATACTGAGAAGGTGGAGAGAACAATACTCAGAACAACCTTATGGAGCAGAGTCTCGCTGACAAAGATAATTTTGCGTCGCCCGCGGACCTAGAGGTATGTCCGCGTCTTCATTTGCTTCTGAAATTTCTGTCCGTTTTCATCGAGAGAATGCCTGCCATTCGCCATTTGTTCGTTCATTGAAGGTAGTGCTCCAGAATGGAGATCTATTTACAGACTCAAGGGTACCCTGTGTAGGAGTGTTCATCTGCACATTGTAGTCTTTAAAATCTTCTACATGTTTCACAGGCAAAAACGAAATCGCAATATGTCTTTTAGGTAACAACGATTTATTGCAAGTAGCCAAAGCTGTATCATGTTACAAGTTGCATTAATCTTTTGGCAGTATTATATCTTTTGGTGACAAACGGTCGTTCTTGAACATGTTAAACATATTAATCTAATCTTAGTACTCTTTCAAATGGTGGCATAGACAAGATAAGTATTATGTACCAAAGGTCCAAAAAAAATAAAGAACAATGTACCAAGTTGCATGAACCTCTACAAGTATAGTGTCAATAGCCACTTGAGCAGAAACTGAATACTCTCACCGTCATGAAATGTATGCTCAATACTACAATGTCATAATTGGACCACACATGCGCTTACCAATTGATGGGCTTAAGAAGCAAAACTAGAAATCCAATGACAATACACTTTAAATTACCAGTAGGTGACTGTATATTTCTACGTACTAATTTTGCATCCATAATACTAGCTTACAACTAACCAGATATGGTTAGTTTGTGAATCAAAAGTAAAGCTTTTACCAAGTCCCTTCCTATGTTTGCAGGAACGCAAATGTTTGGAGGAAAAGCTTTACTGGATCAGGCTGGAGCTGCAAAGAACAATCGCCCTATCTGCAGACGCCGACGAAACAATCTGCAAGCTATCATCCGCCGCGCGCAGGACGATGCAGGAGAGGGACGAGGCGAGGAGCCAGGGGAAGATCCTACTGGCGGAGCTCCAGGCAAGAAGGAACGCCCACGCGATGCTCGCGAGGAGAGCCCTCGTCTCCCAATCCGCGTCGCCTGACGCAGCAGCCTTCGCGGTCCACAGCAGCTGCAGCCGCGCTCTGCGGATGGGTCCCAAACCGTTCGCCGGGACGCCGCAAGGGCAACGAGACGCTCCGCACACGGAGGCGGGATGCACCTACCGGTTTGCTGGATCCGGCGGCCACAAGAACACCGCTGCTTCTGCTGCTGCTGCTTGTTCAACCAGTGCTGTTGTGCCGTCCTCCGGCCATGAGTTTGCTTGCTCAAGCCAGGAGGAGGATTCTTTCGACCCTGACATGTTCCTGGTTGATCCCTCGGAATCGCCGCAGGATTTTGCTGCAAACACGTCGAGCTCTGGCGTGCGGGATGATAGGCAATGGTGCGTCCTTGAACAGGCGAACCTGCAGGTCAGCAACTTATATAGCACACACAAGCAGTAGTATCTGCTTTAGTCTAAACTTATGTTAGCATTTGCATATGGAGAAGAGAAGCAACTCGGTTTGGCTTAGCGTCTGTTCTAATTGATGCCAAGATGAACCTTACCAAAATTTATCACTATCAAAATTTTGATAAATTAATAAAATTATCAAAATTTTGGTATGATTGGTTTAATAATGTTGTCAAAATTCCATACACATAACCAATATATTTGATAACAAACTACATGTAACAACGTAATTTGGCTCTCGCGTTCCTAACATGCTCTCTCGATACGTGACGAGAACCACGGGAACGTTGTGATACGGATCGCCTCACTTGTACCCCATACATACGCCATGCGATGCACGGCCGCACGCACGCTGAGACTGCGCAAATTTTTTTCCCGTTTCCACCGTCTCGTTTCGCAGACTCCTCCTGCTCTGCCTCTCGTTACGCGTGCGACTGCGACTCACCCGCGACGGGAGGACAACGACGGCGAGAAGAGAGGCTTCTCGGCAGCGGCCCGACCCACACCGCTGTCCGGACCGCAGGCTCGCCAACCGCACGGAACGGGCCGAAACTAAGCCGAGGCCTAGCCGTGAACGGACTCCCAGCCCAACCCACCCACGGAAGAGGGAAACCGATTCGAGCCCACCTCCTCCTCTTCCCCCAGCCACACCCCCACCGTCAGCCCCCATCATCTTCTCCACTTCCCCTTCGAATCTAGGGTTACGACTCCGACCAACCTCGCCGTCGCCAAGCTCGCCGACTCACCGGCCTTCCTCGTCGGCCGCGGCGCAGAGGGAGAAGGTGGGGAGCGAAGATGCCGCAGCGGCACTCGAAGAACAACAACGACCTCGCCTTCTTCACGTACGAGGAGAAGCGGAAGCTCGGGTACGGCACGCAGCGGGAGCGCCTCGGCAAGGACTCCATCAAGCCCTTCGACGCCTGCTGCCTCTGCCTCAAGCCGCTCATCCACCCGCTCTGCTGCCCCAAGGGCCACACCTTCTGCAAGGAGTGCATCCTCGAGTGCCTCCTCGCCCAGAAGAAGGACATCAAGCGGTACCCCCAGATTCGATCCCGTCCATCAATTGGTCATATCATGAACGGTTTAATCTTAGATTTGGGCAGTTTAGCTGTCGGAATTGTGAAGTTGGTGGTTGCTAGTTGCTTGAAGAATTCTTGCGTTCCTTGTATAGTATGGATTTGGACTATTTGGTTGCTGTGAGCTGAGCCTGGGAGTTGTCGAAGTCCAAGCGTCTTGGGCGTTCGGAGGGCATCTCTTGTGAGTTTTGGTTGCATGCCACAGCAGATGTTGTGATGGAACTAATCGCAATACTGCGATGTAGTTTTGTCTTGATATTCCTGATTGAATTACTAGTGGGGGAAAAGTTAGATTTGTTTCGTTAGCTTTAGGTCACACCTGAATTTAGAATGAAATGATCTCCTATTGCGAATTGCCAATGGTCATTGGATTAATATGCCTAGCATATGTCATCACGGTCGATGACTGGTGAAGGATCCTTCACCAATATGTCGTGGTGATAGACCCTGTATAGTACAGGCTTAGTAGCCATGACTATGGTACCTAAGGCACCTAAACCTATGTCATTCTTTGGCTTGTTTTCACAGTATGTTTGTTAACCTCTTAGTGTTGATAGGCAAAGTGGTCTCCCTTTTGTTCTTTGCTTACCTAGAATTCCTGTGGCCTAATGGACATCTGAAATCTCCGTACATAATCTTAAATCTTCTGCTTGTATAACTGAATGAATCGGATGGAATTCTGAGTGTTAATTCTTGTTCTTCCAGCAAACTTGCTGCTCATGAGGCCCAGAAAAAGCTGGAGAAGGAAGAGGAGGATGAGAAGCGTATGCTGCAAAAGTCCAAGGAGTTGGACGCTTTTGATCAGCAGAATCATGGAGCCGTCCCCCAATACCACGATCGCAGCGGCTCTGAAGACAAGAATGGTTTTCATGGAGCAAACAGCGTGAAGGTTACTTCCTTTGAGGAGGAAGCCCTTCGCAACATGAAGGCATTCTGGCTTCCATCAGCTACACCTGAAGCTACTGCCAAAGTAGAAACTCCCTCCACTGACACAATCTGCCCCGAGGGACAGGAGAAGCTCAAGTTGAAATCACTCTTCCCTATCTCCTTCACTGAAGAAAACACTGACCAGAAAAACAAGAAGTCGGTGGAGAAGAGCTACATGTGCCCCAGTTGCAAGTCCACCCTAACAAACACCATGTCCCTGGTGACGATCAGCACGTGTGGCCATGTCTTCTGCAAGAAGTGCTCTGACAAGTTCCTTGTAACTGATAAGGTCTGCTTGGTGTGCAACAAACCGTGCAAGGAGAGGAATTTCGTTCCTTTGGAAAAAGGAGGAACTGGATTCGCTGCCCATGATGAGCGTCTAGAGGCGAGAGATTTCAAGCATTTGGGTAGTGGTTCTGGACTGGGTTTAGTGAAACCTGCCCCAAAGAACTACTAGCCTCAAAATATCTTAGCTGCTGTTGTATATTATTTATGTTAACCTGAAAATTTTGTTTCAAGCATCCCCTTTCGCTGTGAACAGTCTGGAGCAAATTCAGTCTTGTTATGCTAGTGGCACTATGGTTGCTAATTGCAGCTTTGCTTATTTGCTATGGCTAAATGCGTTAGTTCGCAGCTGTTGTACTATTTATCTACCAAGTTTGAAGCACAGTCAAAATCATCTTTCTTGTTACATCGAAGCTATCGAATATGTATCGCATGATCTGATGGTAGGATCGTGTGTGTGTGTGTACATATATTGTTTTTCAGCCAAAGTCAATGTACAAAAAAAAAGGTAAAAAGAGAATTGGAAAAACATAAAGCTCTCCCATATCTCCACCACAATCACAACAGGAACGGATTGGTCCCATTTTGTCAGTCAGTGCTCAGTACGAGACAAGGCCAAAAGTTCTAATGAGGATAATGGAAATGCTGACCTGGCTTCCTTGCCCTCCACTCACACAGACACACAGACTACACTTGAAAAGCGAACGAGCCAGTCCTAGCAGCAAAGGATAACTTGACTGGAGGAAGGCAAGAACACTTATTTTCTTCAGGTTCATAGCTACTCCTGCAGGTGAAATGGCAAGCCTGCAGAATTTGATCTGCTCCGTTTCCAAGCAGGTGTGTGCTTGTGCCCTCTTCTCATCGTTTTCTGAATCTTGTTTATTTCACCACTTTATATCGGTGTTGTTTTCAGTTGGTTGCTCCAAATTGTGCTGTTACCAGCAAGCTGAATGCGTCTCCTCTGTCAGTCGTCAACGCTAGCTCGAGTGAAGCATCCTCGGATGAAAAGAGTAAATTCCTCTCTGTCAGTTCTCTCGATGCATTTTGTTTCTGAAGATTAACATTTTTTTTGGCTGATTATCTCTCCATCTTACAGATGTGACAAGGAGGAGATTAGCTCTGCTTGGTGCTGGAGCATTAGCCACTGGTCTGCTAAAGAGCAGCTCTGCATATGCTGAAGGCATGGCCATCTGAACTGTCGCATGGTTTTATTTCAGTACTAGGTTGTCTGCATGTTACATACAAGTTCTCACTTCTCAAGTAGCCATTAAGCCTTTATGGTACCATGAGATGATACTAACTCGGATTGTTCCTATATTCCAGAAGTGCCAAAGAATTACAAGTCTTATGTGGATTCAAAAGATGGATATTCATACCTGTATCCAGCTGATTGGAGGGTAGGTTGCAATATTTTCGTCTTGAAGAACAGAGATGTCAGTTCCAATGACTGTGTTTTCGGTGGTACATGGTATTGATGTATGCCCTTTGTTTTGATGTGTCACTTCAGGATTTCGACTTCCTGGGGCATGATTCAGCGTTCAAAGATCGTAATGTAGCGCTGCAGTGCGTGCGTGTGGGCTTCATTCCTACTACAAAAACAGATATCCGTGACCTTGGTCCAATGGATGAGGTAGGATTTCATGCGATATCTGATAATATCTTTCTTGGTAATGTAAAGGAATCAGGCAATTTTTTTAGCCTTTTCTTTTGTTATACATCATAGATTTTTTTTATTCTGACAATTTACATACTCCTCTATCAGGCGATCTTCAATTTGGTGAACAATGTTTATGCTGCTCCAAATCAAATACCAACTGTCTATGACATGCAAGAGGTTTGCCATTTATCCATCTCCTTCAATCAATACTATTTAGCCATATGATCTATCTGAGTATACCAAACTGTCGCTGCATTGCTCTTTCGCTGATTAATTTAAGTCTGATCTCATTGGAATGGCTATAACAAAGACTGCAACAACTCTGCAAGCAAAATAAGCAACTGAGTTGTTGTGATTCGCAGCGCACCGTGGATGGCAAGAACTACTGGACATTTGAGTACGATCTTGAGGCCCCGGGCTACGGCGTGTCCGCATTTGCGACGGTTGCCATTGGAAACGGTATGATATTGATATGATGCCTCCTCACCACAAGATCGCAGAGATATATATCATCATCATCTATTGAATTGTATATTTCATCATGCATGTATTTTTTTTTTCCTCTCATAAGAAGAAGCTGGTTAACCTGATGGCAATGGCAATGGCATGGCAGGTCGGTACTACACACTGATCGTGACGGCGAACGAGCGGCGATGGAGTAGGCTGAGGAACAGGCTCAAAGTCGTCGCCGACTCCTTCAAGCTGTCCGACCTCACCGCGTGATGGGAGGCAGTTCAATTGCAGAAATATCTTTTATTTTATTGCTTCGTAGTCATGTAGATACATACATACATACATACATACAGACGCTGATCTACCACTAGAAAAAGTGCTGGATCGAACACCCTGGCTCAGCTTCCAGGAAAAAGGATGCATAATTACCTTATAGACTTCAATTAATTAATTGTGTGTATGCTATTAGAGCTATTTTTCTATTATAGCCATCTAATTATGTCGATTGAATCGGTTCAACCATCAGTTGCAACTTGCAAGCGACGAGTAGCCATCAGTTAAAAAGGCAGGCCATTAGGCCATAGTCTCCGGAGCCAAGGATTTGACAGATCAACAGCGTTTCTATACAGACGTGTGCACGATCAAACCAATACATTACAGAGGCGAAAGGAATCAAGTACACAGGCCTCAGAAAGAATGTTTGCAACTCATATATTACAACAATTACAATGCCCTCCAAACTTGCTAACTATTTCCAGAATAAGTTCCCCTCCAAACCCGCTAACTATTTCCAGAATAAGTTCCTAGAGTTTCAACAAAGCTAGTCATCTGAATCTTCAGACTAAAATTTTGTTGTCAAGACCAGGTCACCATTCCGCTCATTCAGAGCAGCGCCAGCGACACCTAACATTTTTCCTCCGACAAAACGGTAAGCCACAGAACCATGACCCCTGGCTGGACAGAGCGAAAAGGAACTTGATCACGCGCTAGGATAATTTACACCTAACAAACTCAACACTAATTACATTAGCCGATGCTGGCGAAGGCCCTTGCCAAAATGGGGTTGCATCAATCTAACATAGAGACCATTCAGGTCCATCAGAGAGTCATGTGTACCCTGCTCAACTATCCTACCACCATTTAGGACGACAATGTTATCCACATGCTTCATCATCGCTGCCCTGTGCGCAATGAGGATGGTTGTTTTGTTCCCCATGACCAATGTGTCAAGAGCTTCCTGCACCACCCTACTTGATTCAGACTCAATTGCGGAGCTGGCCTCATCTAACAACAAAATAGGTGCATTCTTCAAAACCACCCTAGCAATTGCAATTCGTTGCTTCTGCCCAGCTGTAAGGTCAACCCCCCTCATTCCAACATGAGTGTCGTAGCCATGTGGCAAGCTGCTAATGAAATGGTGGGCATTTGCTATCCTCGCAGCTTCCTTCATCTCAGCCTCTGTTGCATTGTGCCTTGCATAAATAATGTTCTCTCTTATCGTTGTCGAGAAAATAACTGGCTCTTGCTGAATTAGGCCCATGTGACTTCGCAACCATCTCAGGTTGAATGATTTTATATCTCGGCCATCCAACAGAACTTGGCCAGTCACTGGGTCATAGAATCTCTCAATTAAAGAAATTATAGTGCTCTTCCCCGATCCTGAAACCCCTACCACGGCAACTGTTTGTCCACCACTCACTTTAAGATTAAAATTGCTCAGCACAAGAATTTCAGGACGAGCTGGATAAGAGAAATCAACATTCTTGAATTCAATGCTCCCGTAAACATTAGGTGGTTTTAAACCGGTGTTATCATCAGGATCAATCTTTGGTTCCCGGTCAATGATTTGAAACACTGAAATGAGAGACTTCCGCCTTTTAAGAATGTAAGGAGCGAGTCCAAAAGGCTCCACCAATGCAAATGATGCAAATGAAAAGAGAATGTACTCTTTTAACCCTGTGGCAATTGTGAGTCGCTGCTTGTCCACTGAAATGGCAGTGTACCAAAGAAGAAGGGCATTGCAGGCAAAAAGAAGAAACTGCGAGAATCCAAAGCCAAAACCTATGGCCAATCCTTGCAATAGACTCTGCTTCAGTATCTTACCAAGATGTAACCTGTATAGTTCCATTATCTTGTTCCCAGCACAGAAGGCTACAACAGTGTAAATGTTTCGGACTGCGTCTTCAAGAACTAGTGAGGCCTTTCTATGCATTTCCTGGATTCCTTTTGAGAAGCCAGCAAGCCACAATTTCTGCATGGTTTATCAAATAAATATTAGAGCATGCCTGATTGCTCAAGTTAAAATATAAATATCCAGTATGGAGTGCTAAATCCCAAATTGCATGAAGTTTTGCATGGAGATCAAGAGGCAAGTGTTTTGTTTAACACATTAAGCCGTCAACCAGTTCAGGCAATTAAAAGAATTATATGGACAATGTGTAAAACTGTGAACAGGCTACAAGCCACATGAGGCAGAACATGAATCCAACATATCATACTCATAGAAACATTTATTCAGTATAGAAAGATACAAGTCAGGTTGGTTATTGTCAAGAACAGACGTTGTTGGCATGAATAATAGTATTTCTACGGTTTCTAATGTGCCCCAATCATTGACAGTATCAAAATTATATGTGCAAAGTGACGAGGTAGGTGCTAGAGCTGTCTGTGCAAGACTTCAAGTGGCATTTTAGGAAGCCTAGGAGGCCTATTGTGTGTTTATTTTTTTTGAGGGGTCCTATTGTGTGTTTACTCTCTTAGGCTTTACTTGTATATGACCCTTCAAAGAAGCATGGAATCTATAACTTCTAATCGAATTTTGACTTGAATAATGCTACTATTTTAATTCCTAATTTTCTATGAGGAACGTTTTGATATATTATCATATCCCTGCGTGAATGAGACCAAACAAAGAATGGTAATGCTCTCACCAACACATATCACAATCTTTGTCAATATGTCAAATTTTGGTCCAGCTATGATGGCAACTAGCAAACCTTTAAGACAATATTACCTGAGCAATAGCAGAGATGACAAGAACAGGTAAAGTTGCAAGAGCAACAAGTGCAACCCGCCATCCCAACAGCATTCCAATAAGAAGAGCCACTGAAACTGCAGCAGTGTCTTGTATGAATATGGAAAGGCGATTACTGAATGCGGCACGAACAAATGTAGCATCATTTGCCAAGCGCATGGATAGTGTATCAGCACTGTTCTCCTCTTTGTCAAACCATCCAACTTCATTGCGCAGAATTGCTGTGAAGAAATATAAAATCAGTGTGGGTTGTGGAGGTAAAAAAAACTCAACGTCGCAGCAGATGCAATAAAAGTAAGAGGCTTGTATATGTACATATGCACATGGAAATTACCAGAGAACATCATTCTTCTTATGCGCTCGGTCATCTTCTCTCCCATTATTCCAAAATAGAAATGTTGCAACCAGTTGACCAGCACTGTAATAACACCCATGCCTACTATGAATAAGCACCACCTGTTCACTTCATGGTGCATGTCGCTAACATCTATTCGGTAATATGCTGACACTATTAGTGCTATTGTGTAAGCAAGCAGTGGATTGAAGGAACCAAATATAGCCGCACCGATTGTGCCTAAAAGTGCATAGGGCCATTCAGCAATACTAAGTGCTGCAAGTCTCCAAAAGGATGGAGGTTTATGGTGTTGCAACTCTTCTGGTTCACTCTGTTCAGAACTTGTATCATCCCGTTCACTCTGCGGCCTACTAAAAGTTTGTGAATGTGATCGCTCGTTCTTTGGATCAGAAGTTAAGAGAGGAGATATAGGTGAGTCAGGTTCTGAATTTTTTGAAGACTGTCGTTGAATGGGATGGATGTCAACTTTTGGAAGATCGGGCAATTTCATTTCAAAACTATCCTGTCTCTTGATGGATGGCACTCTCTCGGTTGCAACCAAAGGTATCCCGTTGTCTATAGTTTGTTCTGAAGGTGGGCTCTGATCCTTCGGGGAATCATGAGAGTTTTTGTTTGTGTCTGATCGCCAAAACTGAAGCATTCCATGTGTTCTTTGAAGAGAAGGTGATTTGGCCATCTTGGGAGAGGATGATTCTTGAAAACTTTGGCTGGCCGACAGATCCTCAATTTGGAGTGACTTACGCTCCTTGCCATTCTTGGTTGGCATCCTGACAAAGATCAAGAAGCATTAGTAAGCCAGCTCTGACTGAATCATGCAAATTAGACATGCCTAGAGAAAAGTCAGCACAAGGTTAACTGATATTTGTTCTGAGCAGCATATTTGTGCAGGATGCTTTCAACATTCATAACATCATATAATGTTAGAACATGTTGTATGCACATTGAGTTTCAAGCATGAACTAATGCACACAAAATCCTAAGCCTTATGCGGCTTAAGAAAGATGGCACTCTTCAATAATTAGTATTCTCTGTCACGTCTAAGCTAACTCAGGACCTTTGGTTATGTTCCAATAGTAGGATATCGGACAATTGATATGTTTAATTGTAGCCAAGAGGACAACTATATGGAGAATATATGGACTTCTAACCTAGACCAGAACCAACTTTGTACTGAACATAAACTAGCGCGGTATTATCCAGAGGAAAAATTATCTTTACCTCTTGGGAAGCTTTGTTGCTTCCTCACACCTTAAAAGCTCAGCATAAAGGCCATCCAAGTTCAGCAGTTCATCATGTGTCCCCATTTCAACAAGATGTCCCTCCTCCATCACAGCTATGTAATCAGCATTTTTAATGAGGCTGAGACGCCGAGCTATTATAATGGTTGACCTTCCCAACATGAGAACATCTAATGCTTCTTGCACAGCTTTTTCAGCTTCAAAATCAAGCCCTCCTGTGACCTCATCAAGTAAAAGAATTGAAGGGTTTGAAAGCACGGCCCGGGCAATAGAAATTTTGATCTTTTGTTCATCACTCAGGGCCATACCAGCTCGACCAACCTAGGAAGGTACAAAAGAATAAATGGTTAAGAAATGAAACAAACTCGCCATGCTAACCAGCCTACAATCCTAGAACGTTTCTTAAAGAACGCCCTGTAACCTACACAGCTACACCATGATATGGTACTGCTGTTACCTGGGTTTCATATCCCTTTTCAAGTGAACTAATGAACCCATGGGCATGTGCTGTCTTAGCTGCCTCTTCTATCTGATCAAAGGTAGCAGATCTTCCGTAAGCAATATTTTCCCGAATGCTCAAACTCAACAATGCGGGTTCTTGGGTCACTAGACCAATTTGGCTTCTCAACCATTCTACTTTCAAATTTTTTATATTTTCCCCATCCAAAAGTACTTCTCCTGAAATCATTAAAAAATAGCTTTAGCGAATGGATAAAATGGAATGGGAAAAAAATCAAATATGCATCTTATTGGTATTACCTAAGGTTGGATCATAGAATCTCTCCATTAGAGGAATTATGCTACTTTTCCCTGAGCCGTTTCTACCAACAAGTGCAACAGTTTTTCTGGCAGGTACAGTGAGAAAGAAACCACTTAAAATTGGAATTTCAGGCCGGGAGAGATAACTAAAATACACATTCCTGAATTCAATGTTCCCTTGCACTAGAGGCAAGGTGGAGCCTTCTTGATTGGTGCTGGAAGTTGAACGGCTTATCATCTCATACAGTCTATAAGCAGCAATACGTCCTTGTTCAAATGAATAGAAGTTCGTAGCTGCTTGGTTCAAACCACTATAAATTGGGAAAATATTAGATAAGCCACTAGTCGATGAAAATAGAGGGAAAATTATCTGATTAAGTTGCTTACAGGCCACTTAGAATTACGGAGAACAAAGCTACCACAACTTGACCACCATCAGCTTTTCCCCGAGCAATCAGGTGCCTTCCAACCCAAAGTTGCAGAGCACAAGAACAAATGGCAAGCCCATAAGTAAATCCAAGGCCAATCCCTTGCACAAGGCTTATCAATATTCCATATCTCAGAGTTGCTTGAAGAGACGTAGCATATGAGTACTTTGCCAGAGTTTCATTTGTAAAAGCATATAGCGTCCTGATGTATGCAATGGCCTGCGTATTCAACATGTTTCCAGCATCAATCAAAATATGTCACCAATCATATTTGGATATATTTGGACAAGATACAAAAAGTCATGGAACAAAGAAGTACATTAAAAGTTTGCGTCAATATAAAAAGGCTTATTATTCTGGTGGCTTGGGATATTTGGAAGCATAGAAACAACTGCGTGTTTCTTTTTTTTTTAACACGCAGGAGATCTACGTATCATTTCATTATAGTGTAATGATTGTAACGAATCCTAGTGTAATGATTGTGATCCAAACGGTGGCTAATGAATGTGCCCTTTGGTGCATGGCTGGAGCTTCAAAGCTCAGTGAGTTCCTTAATAGTTCGCTAGCTCCGCTTGGGTGAGGTCACTTTTTGTTGTTTTTCTTGTAACATAAGACATGTATGTGTTTAGGGTGAGGGTGGGCTTTTTACTCCCCTCCCCATGTTTTTTTGCTCTCTCTTAATGACATGATACGCAACTCTCTTGCGTATTCAAGAAAATTTATAGTGCTCTCGAGACCCGTAATAAGGCAGCCATGAGCACTACCCATAATAAGGCAGCCATGAACATTGTATCTGACTGAAGTTTATGTTGGCATATTCATAAATTAATCCAAAACAATGGATAGGCAGCAGAATGCATAATACAAAAACCTGCTCAGCAATACTAGCTGCTTCAGCATATGCATCTTGAATGTTCTCGGCCAGCCTGTGAAGAAATATGTTAGATATTCCTCCAGCAGCAACAATCAAGGGACCAGTGGCAAGTGTTAGAAGAGTTATTTGCCAACAATTGATCAGCCCAACAACAAGACCACCAACAAATGTAGCCATATTGTGTATGTAGTTCCCAACCTATAAAAGCAGTCAGTTGTTAGAACACACTAAAATAGTGAATGTTAATGCCGGGAACATAATTCAGTAAAAAGAAAAGCACAATTTACTCTGAACTTACTTTCTCACTGATGGCTGACTGAATAAGCAATACATCGCTCAGCACTTGACTAACTATATCACCGTTGTTTCCATACGTATCAAAGAAACTCATGTCTTGATTTAGCAAGACCTGAACATATTTTGATCTTATGACAGCAGTCTGCCGTTCCCCAGTAAGAATCCAACAGGACACCTCTACAGAATTGAAACCTCAGCAATAAGCATTCTTGCTCAGTGAGAGGCAATTTAAATGAAAATAATTAGCTTACCTATCCATCCTGCAGCAAACACACCACCAGCTATATAGACAATATACAGAGCATGCTGTGGACAACATTGAAATGTAAATTGTAAGAGAACAACATGCAGATTGTACAATAAAGGGATTGAAGAGAGGTGCCATGTCATACACTACTGACTACTCGCACTCCTTTGGACAAAGGAGTGACAGTATCTTAAATATAGTATTTAAAAAAATGTTGCAGCAAAACAGAAAGAGAACAACTGATAACGTTGGAATATCCGGTACATTAAAATTCAAGAGGCAGCCATAGGCCCATAGTCAACACTACCATAAAACATAGATACAATGACCATCGGCCATCATCTTTGTCATGACAATAGTAACAATATCGTCTATTAAAAGCAAGTCAGGACAGGCTAGCGATGAAATTAAGGTCAGACAACACAAACCAAAAGGGGGAAATAGTACCGAAAAGTAGAAATGGTACTAGCTAAAGAGAATTGGTTTTCTAGCTCATTGCTCTAGAAAATTGATATTATTTGTATCACTAACAATCTTAAATGGAGGATAGGTGGGATCCTTGGATGTTCCACATAAAGAACTACAGTCACAAATGTGCAGCATGTCTACTAAAGTGCTCAATGTAGCACAGCTGCATTGCATATCAAGATCGCTAACCCACGCAAGTGCTGGAAGGTGGACGACTGCGCCTAGCAGCTAACAGTTGTTTAGAAAATAGATAAATGATCATCTGTGCAGCCCTAGGTATCTTCATTAGACACAGGAGTATTTTGCATTGAACTCGAATAACAACAGAGCACATTACACTGTGGTCAACTAGCAAGCCTCCTCACTGGCCTGACTACAACAACAAGGCATCCAATTAGGTGTTCCCCAGCATGCCAGCAAAGTTAACCACAACTCAATATGAAAGGTGCACCACCACGCAATACTCCAAATCTCAGAAGTCCATGTTCTCAAATTTGATAAAACACAAGCAACATATAACCCGTACATTGGTCACACTTATATCATACAAAATACCCATAATACACAAAATCGAATCTGCCTTACAGTAGCAATCACTGGCAAACAAAAGGCAATAATTTATCAGTTAATGCAAACCACCCTATTTTTAATGTATAGTAGTCATGGAAAAATCTGTATCAGAAAATTTTCAAATGCATTCCTAAGTGATATGCAATCCAGTTGTATATATGGCACCCCAAAAAGGATTTCTGCCGTGCTAGGAAAAATGTAATGCTGGTAAAACCTCCAGTCCTGAACTCAATATTTCAAGAGCAACATCATTTAGATGTGGCACTAGTCATAAGTAGACAATGCAATGTGGCAGAAGCTAATCAAAACAAATTCCTAAGAGCAGTAATTTCCACAGTGATCCAAGAATGGAAAGTTTGGGAACAGCTGGTCCACCTAAGTAAAGTACTATTCTATCATCTCAATCCAAAATGCAACAAGCAGTGCACAATTAACCCAACGGCATCTGAAGCAGCAGCTTACCTCCTTAAACCGGTGAAGGAGTTCATCACTGCGGCCGTGGAGAGCAGACTCAACCCGTTCAGAGTCGAGCAAATTCAAGGACCTGCCAAAGTAGTGGAGGTAGATAACAAGAGCAGCGCCGTGTGCCGCGGCGGCGAGAGCGCCAGCGACCATGAGCGCCCAGTCGATTCCGTCAGCGAACTCGAACAGCCTCCAGAACGACACCGCGGAGGGCGGGGGCTCGACCTCGTCGTCCTCCACCTCCTCCTCGCCGGGGCCGAGGCCTTCCCCTTCCCTCGCCCCCACCCCAGCATCCCCCGCCGGCCCATCCCCGTACGGCGAAGGCGACTCCGGCGGCTCCGACACCTCGGACACCGGGGTAAGCGGCTGCACATGCGGAGACGCCCATCCAAACAGCCCCGTCGGCATCATCAACTACTCCAAAGCCTTGCAGAGCTCGAGGACACGGTCAAAAATCCTAGGATTCGGAGGAGCTCATCAGCTCCCCTCTCTCCCCTCGACGGCAACGACGAGCGGCGGCGGCGGAGGCGGCGGAGGCGGCGGCGGCGGCGGCGACCAGGTCACTTCCCCCAAGCGAGACTCCGATTAAATTAGCCTCCGCGAAGAGACCAGCGCCACAAAACCGAATGCCTCTTTTGAAAGCTTCTCGGTAGCACACGGCAACTCAGAAGGGAGACCCAGTCAGAGAAATTCGGCCGCGTCTCCCACACGGGAGTGCACCCACGCCACACCGGAATCTCCCCCCTCCTCCGGCGAGCAGCAACCGAGGAGAAGCGGCGGCGGCGGCGGCTCGTCGCCGGCGAGGAGGAGGCAGGCGCGGCGCTGCCGGGTGGGTGGGGGTGGGTGGGTTGTGCGTGCGTGGGTTTCTCCTGGCGTGCGGGTAGGAAAGAGGGGGGAAGAGAGAGAGAGAGGGAGGGAAAGGAGGAGGCAGGCGTGTGTGATTGCGGTGTGATGGGCGGGTGGAGGCCCACGCGTCGGTGGCCCTTCCTGCTCGGGGGTCGGGTGCAAAGCTGGCCTGACCACGGGCACGCTGGGGCCCACCTGTCACTGTGATAGGTGGGCCCGGGTGTTGGCGCGTACGGAGCGGTGGGGCCCAGGAGGCAGTGAGGGTGTGGGGGGTGGAGATGGAGAGCGGTTACGTGTTTCCGGCGGCGTGTGGAAAATTTTTGGACGGGGTTAAAATTCGACGGGCGGGATTGGTGTGGAAAGTCTCGTGGGCATCGAGGATGGCGGGGCCCGCGTGCGCTTGGGCTTGGGCGGTATGAGCTGTGTTGGTTAGCTTTCCTAGCTTGCTAGGGACACACACCAGGGTGGAATCGCCAGGATCGGCTGCTTTGTTCATGTGACCAGGCCTGTGGAGAATAGAATTATCAGTACTGCATTGATGAAACTATCATGAGCCCATGCGTTGCTATGTTTCATGGCTATATATTCTGAGCCTATAGGTCTTAGAATGATAAACAACAATTCGCAATTATGTGTCAGTTATCATTGGCTATATTCAATTTCTAGCTATACACTTTGTTTTATACACTGTTAATGGTATCGTAGATATACAAAATTTTTTATACACTAGGAATGGTATTGTAACCCCTACGGTTTGGACTTAGGAGCTAGCAAGTGCTCCTTTCGGCCTAGCTTTAAATCACCTCGATGTTTTTTCCCATCAATTTTTCTATTAATATATATATATATATATATAGTTCTTTCTTAGTTCTTATAAATAATTACTCGGAGCCTAGTTATTAGATATAATTCGTTATCTAAAAAAATTAACATATGGTTCGATTAATATTACAAAATATAAAAACATACATGTCTTGCTGAATACTATAGTGTTATGGATTCAATAGTCTTTGGTTGGTTTGGCAATCAACTCTTCTTTGGAGCCTAGTTTATTAAGAAGAGAAAGATTACCATATTCTTCCTTCCATACCATTTACTGTAGAATACTTATCGTACTTGATGGGAAAGGATGCATTATAAAGTTTTGATGAATGAAGCTGAGTTTATAGTAATTATTTAAGGGCATAAATAAAAAGGGTTAAATATTAGAAAATTGATTTAAATAGTTTTAAAGAAATGATTATGACGAAATCTCTATAAGAAATCATACCATTTTGGATCTTACAACACGCTCATAGAAAATCAGAGTCATGTGTGCTTGTTTCTACTATCAAATTATTCACTTTATAATATATGATTTCAAGATATATCCAGTTTTATCTCCAACATAGTATCAAATATTGTCATGTGTACATGTTTCTACTAAAACACAATAATGCTGGGCTACTACTACATTATAGCTGTGTTCAGTTCACACCAAAATTGAAAGTTTGGTTGAAATTAGAACAATGTGACAAAAAAAGTTTGAAGTTTATGTGTGTAGGAAAGTTTTAATGTGATAGAAAAATTTGAAGTTTGAAGAATTATTTTGAAACTAAACACGGCCTATACGGCCTATACACGGTAGTAATAGCAGTAGGCCAGTGGTACAAATTGTTTAGCCCCAACCTAGCGGTACAAATTATAAAGCAGCCTGGTACAGTCAGGTTGCTGGGTAGCCGTGGTATTATTCGGGCCTCCACGCTGTCCTCTTTGTTGACCGCGAGCAGCCGCTGATAGCAACGGTCATTGACAGCTCAATCAAGGCGCAATTTGGAAACCAACGATCTCCTCTTCATTGTTTGGTGGCTCGTCTAGATTCTAGAACAACATTTTGGACCATCTTTCTGGAAGCATGTTTACTGGCACGACCTGATTAATTAAGTACTCACACCCCTTTTTTTTTCCCCGCGCGCGTACCCATGCGCGTGTACGCACATGTGCTTTCCTCCGGAAGCTGCTGCTTTTGAAGCTAGAATCGCATTCAGAGTTCTGAAATGTTTCTAAAAGCAGCAGCTGCCGTTTCTTTCTTTCTTTTTGTTTGTTGAATGTAAGCTACCACTATAGCGCTAGGTTAGCTCGTGAAAGACTACTGCCTCCGTGTAGCAGGCCACTAAGTAATGATAGTTTTATATTTTCAAGTCATGAAGAATGAAAAAAATAACCAATGCACCATCGCTTATTTAAAGTGATGCTACTTTTACTGTAGTAACTCCATTTCAAAATAAATAAATTTATTTTCACCCATCTTACTTTAAAAAAACCAAAACAACCTCTCTTTTATCAAATTCCAATACAATTATCTCGCACCTTTTCTAATTTCAATGCATTCGTCTCCTACTCTCATAATTCCAATATAATGACTACTCAAAGATAAATTTATTTTGAAATAAACGAGAGGGGTAAAAATAATGCTATTTTAGGATGGGAAGAGTATGTGTTTCGTGTTGTTTAAAAAGTTAGCCCTTCCTTAAAACACGAGATTTATGGATAAACTTTCCTCCAAGATTGGTGCTTCCTATATAAAAAAGTTTTTAATTGACCATTTGGAACAAAGGACTGGTACTTCCCAAACACTATGAAATTCCTTTAAAATGCTCAATGCATGTAAATTTTGGAGGAAAGTTAGCAATGTATCAACCTCCCAAAAATTTTTCTTCGAATCTATTTCTCTCATCCATTCATATAGTTTTCATGTGGCTCGTCCAAATGGTCATTGCTATGTTTTTTTCCGTGTGTTTATCGTCTTATGTATTGCGTATGCATGCTAAATAGGATTCAACAATGAGCCTGAGTGGGTGATTCGATAACTTGGTGAAAATCATGTGTTTTTCTATTATACTCTATGTGCTATTGTTGTTGTCTCTCTCTTGGAAAAAGTCCAAATACCTCTAGCACCCTGCACTTTAAAAAATGGGCGTCCAACTCCCTCAACTTTGCAATACCGTCCATATTACCCCTTAATGTGGTTTTGAATTATGGTTTTGCATATTTTGAAAAGAGTAAAGTGCATTGGCGGTCCTTAAACTTGTAGTGTTGTGTCATATAGGTCCATAAACTCTGAAAATGCATATCCAGGTCCCAGAACTTGTCAAAGTGTATCATCTAGATCCCAAATCGACACATCCCATCTATGATCTATGTGGCGCTGATGTGGCATACCACATGGGCGTGACGCGTCCTTTTCTTTTTTTTCTTCTTTTCTTTTTTTCCTTTTTCGTTTTCTTCTCATTCTTCTTTTTTTCCTTTCTTCTGCTCAGGTCACAGAGAAAGGAGAAGAAAGGGAAAAAAAGAGAAGAAAAAAAAAAGAAAAATTTTAAATGGGTCCCATTTGTCGGTCCAAAATGATGCCATGTCATATCCGTGAGGCATCGCCACATCAACGCCACGTAGGATCCTAAAGGGGTTATGGTGATTTGAGACATAGATGACACACTATGACAAATTATGAGATTTGGATATGTATTTTGAGAGTTTATGGACCCAGATGACACACCCCTACAAGTTTAAGAACCGCCCGTACACTTTACTCTTTTGAAAACCTAAACGAACAACATTGAATAGCTATATAACATATTTGCATATCATCTATTGTTTCATTAATTTATACTTATACAATGATATCATATTATTATTATGTTGGTACTTGTTTGTAACTGAGAACTAACAAGTGGTAAAAAGAAAGATTTAAGTGGAGATTTATATATATATATATATATATATATATATATATATATATATATATATATATATATATATATATATATATATATATATATATACTCCACCCGTCACATTTTAAGCGCAGTTGTGGGTTTATACGTTCAACATTTGACCGTACATCTTATTTAAAATTTTTGTGTAAGTAGTATTTTTGTTATATTAGATGATAAAAATAAATAGTACTCTATGCATGATTTTTTTTTTCAAATAAGACGGATGGTCAAATGTTGGACACGGAAAACCATATCTGCACTTAAAATGAGATAGAGGGAGAATGCCCAATGTGTATGTCACGTGATCAAATTTATCCAACTTATATACAAACTAGATCAAAACTACTATACAAAACCACCGTAGGCCTTATGGGTTATATGAACGGTATTGTAAAATTTAGAAGGTTAAATGTTTAGTTTTAAAATTAAGGTGCTAGACGAACTTCTCTTTAAAATTTAGAGGTGTATTTGGACTCCCTCACCTTTTTTTAGGGGGTAGGGCTCGTTTTAAAGACGGCGAGCTTAAGACCGAATAAGGGGCCGACCTTAACCACATTGATCAGATCTAGCTCTAAACGCGAATTCTCATTTCGGCAGCCCGGCGCAGCCTGTGGCCCATCTCATTAGAAACGTGGGCTCAATGGTCACTGGACTAATTTGGAGGTCCCCGGCGCGAGAGGGCCACGTATGTGAGCCCACCGTCACGCGTTTTTTCCCGTCTGTCCCCTCTCTTGTGGAAAATCCCGTACTCCCTCGTACCATCCGTTGGCAAATCGGTGCGCCTCCTCCACTCACCCCGAAACAAAAGGTAAAACCAGCATAGGCCGGCTTGCCCGGTTCATATAGACTTGAGTTTAGTTCTAAACGTTTTCTTCCAACTTTAAACTTTTCTATCACATCAAAATATTTCTACACATATAAACTTTTAACTTTTTTATCACATCGTTCCAATTTCAACCAAATTTTTAATTTTAACGTGAACTAAACACACCAATAGAGTTTTCGAGCAGAACGTCACTTCTTCGCTTCGAGCTGTCACGCGTGCTCTACCACAGGAAGACATTTCGCGTGATCCGTCGGTGTCGGAAGGTTTCTTGCTTTCCAGGATTTAGGGGCTAGCTATAGCTAGCTGCGCGTGGACCTGATCACCTGGTTACCTGGCAAGGGTTGCCCGTTGGCATTGCACTGTATCGGTTGGATGGTGAGACGGGAAGGAATGAATTAAGCGAGCATCATCATTCGTGTGTTTGGTTTCTTTACTTGTTTATTACTTGGTAATTTTATTTGTCGTTGTTCTAATTTTATCCACGGGTAATTTAGAAAAAAGTTACTAGGCCACAATGGACGAAAGTTTCATGGTTATATTTTACATGCAATAAACTTTCATAATATGTTTTTTCAAGCGTTTGTGATCTTTCAAAAAAAAAGGACGAGTGATCAAAATGCAAATTAAGATGAACTGATGAATAGTGCCTCAATGCTAGTAATAAGTATCTGCACACGGATCTAGGATTATCTTGTTGGATGCGTGTGATGAAACAGCCGAAACAGGCGCTGAATGGATTACCTGTACCACTTCTCTCTGATGACGTTACTAGCGCGGTGGCGCGCATACAGCGATAACGATCCGTGCGTACAGGTTAAGAGTTGCTTTAGGCCATTCACAATGCATTTAGCCTGGGATATCCACGTCAAAGATTTGCCGCCACATCCTCCTCGCGCGTGGTCTCGTGAAGAACACGGAGCACAAACTGGTCACACGTTCTTCAACAATATCGATGTCGTGCGGTGCCAGGGAAGAGGGATGGCGCCGCACTGTGGCGAAGGAGAGAGAAGGGAGGAGAGGCACTTGTTGCTCCTGCAACGCCATTGACGAGGGCAAGCGCGGGGTGGCCGCCGACGCCGTCGCAGTTGATCGAGCACGTCGATGGCAGCCACAGACCTCTGCCGCCGCGCTCCTCCGCCACCAGCGCCCTCCGCCGAGCCAGCCTCGGGGTCATCCACCACCGGCTCCCGCGCGGCGTCGCCGCCGAGGCCCACCTCCGGGTCATCCGCCGCCAGCACCCTTTGCCGAGCCCGCCTCGGAGTCGTCCACCGCCGGCTCCCATGCGGCGTCGCTGCCGAGGCCCGCCTCCTGGTCGTCCGCCGCCGGTGTCCTCCACCGAGCCACCTCGGGGTCATCCGTCGTCGGCTCCCGTGCTGCTTTGCCGCCGAGGCCCGCCTCCGGGTAGCTGCCGGCTAGCCGCTAGATCCAGAGATCGGGGGGAGGAGTTGTGGTCGCAGTGCCGGTCGGGAAAGGAGCAAGAGTGCCGCCGGTTGGGGGAGGAGAAGAGGGGAACCGGGGTCGCCAGCGGTGGAAGGAGGAGTGAGAGCCGTGGTCGCCGGCTACGAAAGCGGAAGAGCCAACGGAGTGAGGGAGAGGCGGATAAGGGATGGAAAAGGAGTAAATTTAGTTTTTTCTGGATTCTAGGGTGTTATGTGTAAATTTTGGACCTCTATACAAAATGATAAATAATATGAACTAAAATAAAAGGTATCAGGAGCCGAAATATAAAATTAAAGTAACTCCTAGAACCACTCGTACTACGGAGAACTTAGATTTTAGGCCCGTGTCCTTAGGCCCTTTACAATGTAAGACACGCTATGCCGTGTCTCTGCTCGTCTGAAGCTGTGCAGCCAGTGTCAGAGCTACGAGCTCCACAACGCAAGCACCAGAGAATCACGTCTTCAATGTGGCGCGAGGGGATGGCAACGAGGCTCACAGCGCACGCGTCTCTGTGTTTTTTTTTTTTTTACCTGCGCAGTTAAATCATGAGACGAAGAACGCGTCTCCCTGTTTGGGAACGAGAAGCTCAGAGCAAGGACACTATTTTGTTGACACGTAGGTGAATATCCTAGCTGGCGGCACGAAGGAACTTGCCATGTCTTTGTACTGTGAAGGGTCTTAGTCTACGTGGCGCACATATGCTCCTTAAAAGGGCAGGACGCACCGTAAATAGCCTTATCCACCAAGTACGAGAACGATGGAGATAGTGCCGTCGCGTGCGTACGCACGATCGAGAGAGGACGCTGTCACACGTTGGCGCACGCATCTCTGTCTCTGCGACCAGACGGACGAAACAAATAGGGGTGCAGCCCGTGCATACAGGCAGCAGGACCACGAACCCATATCCAGATTCGGCAGGCGCCCTCGCGCTGGGAAGACGTCGAGTCGAGACCGTCCGGCACGACAGATGCGCATCCGCGCATGCACGACAGGTACCCCCGCCACGTCAGTGCTACGACACGGTCCGCCCGCCACGCAAGCTCTCTCTGTCCGGTTCTCGTTATCGCCCACTGGCCACTGCGCCTGGGCCTCGGGCCCCCATACGCTTTTGCACCGGTGATCCTCTATGTGCGGCTCAATTGTGCTGCCACGTACCGATCGACGCGCGCTCACAGACTCATCAAGTCCAAGCCTCTGGGCATCGGCTCTGCCTGTGCACCGGGTAGTACGTTCGCGTGCGCACGACAAGGGGAAGAACATAATTGCAGCAGCGGCGTGCACGGGCAGGCGGTGCACGCGGCGCGTGTTCCACCAAAAATGACCGCGCATCCAACCCGACCAAACGTGACATTACACTCAGCACGCTGGTTGTCGCCTCGATCGAGCTAGCGCTTTATTTACCACCTGTCGGTCTGACTATACCTACTTTCGTCCATGGCGTCTTAATCTCCTTCAGGGAAGATGGATCGTGATTTAATGACCAGGTTAACTCTACCATGGACGAGAAAGTTCACGTTGGCCTAGAATAGTACGCGCACGCAAGAATTTAGAAAAAAATAAAAGAACAGTATAGTTTTTGGACTAAGGTTTCGAACAGAAAAGTTCAATCATCTAAGGACAACAACAATGTATATGGCAAAAGTAGTCCATAGAAATAGGACCCACATATATGAACTTTAACTATTGTAACCTTCACAATGCATATGGATAGCAAATAGTATTAGTAGGAGAGAATAGATATAGACAAATAATATATTTTATTCTCTATGGACAGCCCATATGCTTATGGGTACCTTTTGTTATTTCTTTTCTATGGACTAGTTGTACAATATTGCTAGGTTGCTGAATCAAATATTATATTACCTATAAACCACTCTTAGAGTACATAGTGGATGCCCTTGTCAGAATCGAATTGAAGGGGGACAGGGGTAGCAGTTCATCAAGGGTAAGACAGAGAAAGATAGGGAAAAACCGGGGAATACCCCGATCGATGTTCGCCGTCGCGACGCGGCCCTGCGGGGCCATGTGGCACGTGAAGGCGCGAGGTACATGTCCACCTGGCCGCTTCCTACTCCCGGGCCCACATCCCCTCTCTCTCGCGGAGATATTTGCCACGTCCACATCGCTTTCCGATCTCGCTTGCCCCTCTCGTCTTTTCTTCCTTCCCCCCGCATGGCCGCATCAGCCTTCCCGTCCCCCCGCCAATCTCCTCCCCTCCAATCGCACGCCCGCGCCCACGTGAACCCCTCTCATCGCTTTTCCTCTCCGCCTCCGCACACCGCGTCCATGCGCCGCCGCCTCACGGGTGAAGCCGTGGCGGCGCTGCGGTTGCCGTGAGCGGTGCATGGGCGCGGTGCAGCGAGCGGGCGGGGCGGGGCGGTGTCCTCATCCATGCTGCATGTATATATAGGGCGCTTCCCTGTCGACTCTGCACGCCTTATCGCCACACACAACACAACACGCAGGAGGAGATTGCAGCGGAGGCATAGACTTCCAAAGGAAGAACAGAAGAAGAGAATAATAAAAAAAGGGCTCGTGGGAGGGAGGAGGAAGGAAGAGGAGGAGGAGGTCAATTCAAGCACTAGTCGTTTAATTGGGAGAGACCGAGAGAAAAATGGCTCTGGGAGATGACTCCCCTGCCTCTTACATCCACATGGTAATCTTCTCTGCACACGCAGTTGATCATCTTCCTATCTCTCTATCTGTCTTTGACCTCTGAATTCTGAAATACTCATGGCTCATCTGTTATTAGGCTAACTAGCAATTCCATTCTGAGTAATCATCGACTGCAGTTTACTCATTTTAACACCGGCAAATCTCGTGTTACCCAGCGTAGGTTTTGCGGGATCTTTCTCTAACTTCTATATACTGACAACGACGCAGAACTAACGAGATCGATCGACCAAAACTTTTATATGTACTTCATTGCACTGCTTGTACAAATCAGTTCACTACCAGAATCCCGAATTTTCTTGAGAGGCCGCCAAGGATAGCATATAAATCGTTGGTACTATCGATCGTTTTGCGAAATTTCGGCTAGCTAAGTGCGAATGGTGTTTGTCCTAATTAAATCTCCGTGTGGTATGTTTACAGGTGCAGCACCTGATAGAGAAATGCATGACGTTCGGGATGAGCATGGAGGAGTGCATGGAGACGCTGTCGAAGCGTGCCGACGTGCAGCCCGTCGTCACCTCCACAGGTCGTCTAGCTAATTGCCTAGTTAATTTGATTCAATTCGGTTTTCGTCTGAAATCTTGAATTCTCTGGTCGTGTGCTAACTTGCTTTGGATCGGCTTGTCTGTGTAAACTAATGCAGTATGGAAGGAGCTGGAGAAGGAGAACAAGGAGTTCTTTGACAAGTACAAGCAGTTGAGATCAGAAAAGGGAGGCGTGAGCAGCTCCTGATTAATTAACCAGGAGATCGATTAGATGCATGCAGCTAGCCAGTTAATTGTGATAATTAAGCTAGCATCCATCCCTTCATTAGTTTCTAATTAGATCTTATTGTACTACTTAGGAAATAAGAGTGGGAGGTTGATCGATCAGGCTAGCTAGCTGCTGGCTATATATGGTGGTGCGTGCGTGTACAGGGGTTGGCAAGGAAGCAGCCATCTGATCTGATCATCGCTATAATGGCGCTATATGTAGCTCCCGAACTGTATCCATCGTCAATCTTATCTCCGAGATCACGGTTCAGCCTAGCTAGCTTCTCGAAGGGAGTACCTAGCATCGTCGTCTTGCAATCTAGGGAGAAATTATAGAGACGTTTTTCTTCCTGTAATGCAATAGGGGTTGAGGGGAAGTTGTAATAATTTGCATTGCGAGGCAAAATACGACAAGCTATAGCTAGGTTAGTGGCAGGGTCATCAGAGTGCTTCGATCAGGCGTCAGCATCTTTGTGATCTGAGAAGGAGATGAACAGAGGACGGGATCACGGGAAGGAAGGAGGAGATCGATGGTAGTATAGGCTGACGGAAACCATGGGCGTCAAAAACGTACGGTGAGTAGTTCCGTGAGCGACGCGACAGGGAGAACAGGATGTCTTGGGCGGAAGGCTACGGAATTTACGCATAGGCCAAATGCCCAAACAAGGAAAGCCTGACGGGATTCTGCTTGGGGGGAAACCGCGAGATCTGCACCAGACAGAGACCCCGCTATTCCTCGTGAGTCTCGTGATTGCTCGGGACTCGGGAGGTAGCATAGCATGCAGGTATCATGCAGCATTAGCTGTCGACTGTGCGAGAGCTGCCCGTAGCGAAGATGGGTCGTGTGTTCGGCCCCGTCCCGCGATTGAGTCCGTTGTCGTTGTTGTCGTCGTCGTCTCGGCTGGCCTGGCCCAGCCGTCGATCAGGCCTGTCCGTCCTATCTGGAACCTGTACCGTTCCTGCTCCACGCCGAGCATGGGATAGTCATCGGCGAAATTCACACGGGCTGACAGGCATATACCACAGGAAATCGCTCGATCGCAATTAATACTAGTACTTCGTATAACAGTACTTTATCCGTTTCACAATGTAAATTATTTTAGCATTTTTCACATTTATATAGTTGTTAATACACTGTGAAACGTAGGAAGTAGTTTGTTCGATGTGCTCGTCAGCCGAAAGGTGGCGGGGCCACGCCGCGAGAAGCAGGGCGCAGCCGGCAGGCAGTACGTCGCCGTCGCGAATGCGATGTCGCCGCCTTTGCGGGGCCACGCTCAAAGCGGCGTGAGCTGTAGCCCGTGGCGACTCTGCCCGTCGAGGCCAAGTTTAGTGCGTGCTTGGTGAGCCATGGGCGACAGGCCCAGATACCATTTGTCCCGTTTATATGGGAAAGTAAGTCCACTTTAACTCCCTTAACTAACTAGTGACATAATCCGATAAATATCCTCGAATAGTAATACTGGATATGTCGATCTTCTAACTATTAAAACTAGTGCAATTTCACTCCCTCGTCAGTTTTGGAGGGGCGTTTTTGCTGATGTGGAGACTACGTGGTAGCGTTGACCTGGTCTGTGGCGTTAACGTGGTGCTTAGGTGGCGTTAGAATTAAAAATATTATGTAGGACCCATTTGTCATTCGCACAGAAGAAAATTGTGGGGTCCACATATCATCTCTCTCCTTCCTCCTCCCTTTCTCTTCCCTTCGGCCGTCTATAGGGGGCGGGAGCTAGAACGACGGTTGTGGCAGGCATACCTCAGGTATACTCTCTCTTTCCTCCCCCACTGCGGTGGGCGCCACTACACACATCAACTAGAGGCAACCGCGACCCAATACCTACTACCACCAGCACCACCCGCATTGCCATGGCTGACCCAGCGGAGCACCGTGAGGACGATGAGGCCACGGTGGTAGGTGAGGACGAGGACACCTACGCTTAAGTCGCACTATCGTCAAGCTCAAGAAGGTCATTATCACCACTAGCGAGGATGATGAGGAAGTCGTCCTCGACATGTGAGCTGTCTCCCCCTGTCTCAATTCGGCCTCGATCTGATGTCCTCATTCTTCGATCCAACGACTATTTTGGATTTTCGTAGGAAGTCGAAGCTGTACCGCTTCAACAGGGAGGGGAACCGATGGAAGGAGCGAAGGATTGGCACCGCCAAGCGGCGTGGCGGAGACAACGACAGAGGAAGAAGACGACCAGAGAATGCAGCCTGCCGCTGCCGTTCCAGCCCCCCACTCTTCGCGAACGACCAAAGGAGAAGAGGAAGGGGAAACAAAGAGAGAGATATAAGGCAGAGGGAGGAGGAAGAAGGGAACAACAATTGTTGTTGTAATTGCTATTCTCTTCAGGGGCTTCATCTCATTGTTTATCTTTCTTTGCGCATCAATATCCCTTGGACTGGTTATATGTCTTAAGGTAATTATTTCATTATATTATTACAATCTGCGATGTAATTGTTGTATTAACATGTTCATTATCGGAGCAAAAGCACCGTGCCAAACAATTACAGGAGGCTTAGGTTTATCGTAGGATTACACCACAATTATGATATGCGATGTTACAATATTTTACTAGTATAACAAAATAGGCACATGGTCTGCAATTTGAATCATGACATGGCATGAAATCACCTTCACCTGACAATATAAAGGAAATGTTTTGGGTGAAAGAAGATTGTATCGATAGCTAAAATTGGCAATGAGTTCCATTCCCTGTCAGGCGCTAGGTCGATAAGTTGAATTATCCTTTTTCATGTGCCTATCACCGAACAATTTAAGCTACCGAGAACTGAATATAGCTCAGCCTTGACTCGGATAATCCCTTTATTTTTTCTCTTGGGCTTTCAATATGAAGGTTGACGTTTCTGCGTTATATGTTTTGAAACACTTGTCGGTAGTTTGGCGTTTGGATCTAGTGACTTAACTTTAGTCTCTATATTTATATACTAATTTAGAGTATTAAATATATACTACTTACAAAACTAATTACATAAATGAAAGCTAATTTGCGAGACAAATTTTTTAAGCCTAATTAATCCATAATTAGAGAATGTTTACTGTAGCATCGGCTAATCATGGATTAATTAGACTCAATAGATTCGTCTCGCGAATTAGTTCAAGATTATGGATGGGTTTTATTAATAATCTATGTTTAATATTTATAATTAGTGTTTAAACATCCGATGTGATAGGGACTTAAAAGTTTTAGTCCCATCTAGACAGTGTCCAGCTCTTCAGTCTTCCTTGCCATGAGCTAACCTGGTGTACTTCTTTTTTTGGTTCAGGATTCCAGTCTTCCATTTACCATTTTGCTATGAGAACCGAGTCAAGCTGAGCTCTCCTGTATTTGCATAATTGCATTGCTCTGGATGTTGCTCCAGCTTGTATTGATCTCACGAGTCATGGGTTGTAGAAAGTTCATACAAACGGCAATTGGTTTATGCCAATTGGAGTTGATTGAATAGGGATTAATCATTTGATTCTTCCGTTTAGTGTTGTACAGTAGATAGCATTATGTTTATACTTCCTTCGTCCAAAAATATAAGCATTTTTAGGTATGAATCTGTATAACTGTATATCTAGATTTATAGTTAAAAGTTGTTATATTTTGGTAAGGAGGTAGTACTAGTTCATCTTCATAGCTGATAGCTGTCATTTCAGTACTATCTCATCTCTTCAATTGCTAGTATTCATGAACATATAGAAATTTACTCAACAGTACAATCGTATAGCATCATCATATATCTAAATGTTGTCCAAATGAGTGATGGGCATCATCTGGCACTCAGGGCTTATTTATTTTGCTACCATTTTCAATCTTACCTTTTTTTTTTGCAAAGTTACCAAAAAATGGCTACATTTAGTTTGTTACTAAATTTTAGTAAGTACATATGAAATCTTACCAAAATTTTGACAACCTTACTAAAATTTGGCAATGCCAAAACTTGGTAAGGTTGAAAAGTATAGCAAAGTGAACAAGCTCTCAGTGTGCTCGTGCCTGTCTGTCACGCCCAGAAATTCCCGAATAGAATTCCAAGCAGAATGTGCATTAAAATCCCCGTCCAGGACCGGCCGGGGTACACAAACGACAATGTTGACATTCAGATCCACGTCTTACAAACATCATAAAAGTCTTACATAAATGCAGCGGAAAAACGAAAGACAATAGGAGCTAAGCCTTGACTAGAACTGCAGCGGGAATACCACTCCACAGGCATCCTCGACGGCACGGACGAAGCCTACTCCTCGGAGAAACCTCCATCTGACACACACTCGTACTCTGGGGTTGGGAAAAATAGATCAAGACTGAGTACTACCCACTGTACTCAGCAAGTCATACCGGAATAGGGGTATGATGCAAGGAATTATCAAAGGAGAGCTAGAGTGGTTCATTTGTATAAAGCGAGCATTTATAAACAGAAGTTGAAAGATTTAAACAGTTGTAATAATTAATTAATATTGATCATCCGCTGTCCAACGCTATCCCACGTTGCAACAGGCCCAACCATCCACCTAAACTATCCAATTTCATTAGATTACACTAGGGTGAGACTAATCACGGTGAATCTGGTTGACCGCCCATAACCGCGGGCACGACTATTCGAATAGTTTTACTCTGATCAGAGGTGTACAACTGTACCCACAAGACACAGCCCCACGAGACGTTTTCGTGCGCCGACATGCCACCACGACATACCGGAAAGAGGCCGTGACAGGACCCTTCGCATAACCCCCTCTAACCAAGCACACCACACCTCAGGTTTCACCCCCACTCCTCGCAAGGCAGCGGGCAGTCCCCTCTCGTGCCTAGATGAATCCGGAAGCGACAGAGGCCGTCGCAGGGCCCGCTCCGCTCCATCACGCCCACCCTTGCCTGGATGCGTCAGCTAGAGGAAAGCTACACTACAAGTCCAGCAGTTGCCCACGCTGGCTTGTGGTAAGTATGATAAGTTCTTCCAGGGCATCCCGCGAACCGGTCCTTAACTGCCATGGGTGCGATTAGCAAAACCATGCACCCACAGCCCACCATGTGATTCATTTTAATTAACCAACACCAAAACGGTGGTACTAAACCAACCTTACCAATTGAACCTAAAGTCTATATTTTAGTGAGCTTTCCCCATTGTGTGCTAGTGGAACTAAGCATGGCTAAGCAATTCCTAGTCCAAAATCTATTCATGTTATAACCCAAGCTAATAAAGGAGCATGATATCAAAATGGCATGGCTGTAACAATAGGTAAACACCCCATAGTAACATTATAAAACAATGCAATATTTGAAGAAAAACAATAGAGCATTTGCAATATAGGATCAACATGTTCAAGTGACAAGCATGACTTGCCTTGCTCTGCTGCTAGAGAAACCTCGGCGACTATCTCGAAGTACACCGGAGCGTCGGAAGAACCGGAATCTAGCGGCATACAAGGAAAACATTGCAAACAGGCTATAAGACTACTGAAACAGAGAACAAAACCATTTTTAATGGATTCTACACATTTTTCTTGATTTACTGAGACTTGAATGGGCTTAAACGGAGCTCGGATGAATTAGTTATGAATTTTAGAAGATTCACTGTGTTTATTATTATAACAAAAAGTCCTTAAATCTTTTATTGTGCAATAATTCCCAGGGCTGACGTCATCAGGGGGTGCGGCGCCGACATGCGGGACCCACCAGTCAGCGGCTCGGGAGAGAGGGAAAAGGGGCGCCGGCACGCGGGCCCCACTCGGCAGCGACTCAAGGGGGGGCGGTCCACGTGGGCCGGGACCATGCGGGTGGTCCACCGCCGGTCCACGGGACCGACGGCCCAAATCGCCCCCGGGGTCGATCGGACGGGCGGCGGCGACCCGGCTCGGCTCGGCTCAAGGCCCGCCGACCGGCCACGGCGATGGCGACGGCGTGCGCGCGAACGCGTTGCCGGCGACGGCAACCGGCGGCGGAGGCGACGGCGCAAAGGCGACGGCGCAAAGGCGGTGGCGCTAAGCGGCGGCTAGGAAGGAGAGGGAGGGGAATAGAGGGGAGAGGAAGCCTCACCGAGGGTGGCCGGCGCGGAGGAAGACGACGACGAACGGCGACGGCAAGCCACGGGAGGACGACGGCAACCGACGGATGGGCTTCGGGGTGCCCTAAGGAAGGAGGAGAGAGAGATTAGAGGGAGAGAGATGAACCACGGCGGCCGGCATCCATGGCCGAAGGCGGCGGTAGAGGTAGAACTCACCGGAGCGCGAGGGGATGCGAATTCCGGCGACGAATCCCGACGGAGGAAGGGCGGACGGGGTGGAGTTCGTCCTTGCGAACCCGACGGCGGCGACGGCGCGGTGCGGCGGCGAGCCTAGCGGCGGCTAGCGGCGGCCGGAGCGGCGAGAAAGGCGGCGGCGGGTGGGTGCACGGCGCGGGAGCGATAGGGAGCTCGGGAGAGTTCGGCGAAATAGGGAAAAAGAGAGAGGGGGTGGCGGCGGAGCTTAAATAGGGAGAGAGGAGGCTGGACGTGGCCGGGAGAGGCGGGAATCGCCTGCCAACGTGGGAGAGTGGGAGAGGAGAGAGAGAGAGGCGGGATTCGAAAATCGAATCCCGGCCATCTCGGGCGCGCGGGCGAGCGGGAGAGAGGGGGAAGGGGGCGCGGGAGGTGCGGCGCATGCGCGGGCGACGTGGACGGCGTGGCCCGGGAGGCGCGGACGCGAGGCGCGGCGGCGGTTGCGGGCGCGGCGGCGAGCGGCTGGAGGTTGGGGGAGGACCTGACAGGTGGGCCCCACCTGTCGGTGACCCCGGGAGAGAGGAGGGGGCGCGGGCTGAGCTGGGGCGTGGCCTCCGGCCGGCCCAGCAAGGCGCGGGGAGAGAGGAGGGGAAATGGGCCGGCGGCCCACTAAGGGAAAAGGAAAAAGAAAAAAGAAAAAGGAAGAAAGGAATTTCCAGGGATTTAAATATTGCCTGTGCTCAATTTTAATTGATTAAAATTATTTCTAGTACTCTGAAAATTCCACTAAAAACCTGTTAGTGAATTTCGACATGTAGAACTCTAGAAAAATTCCACATGTCAGATTCGATTATTATTTGTATTACTTTCTTAGGGTTTTCTCTTGATTTGCACCGGCATTTTCTTAGGGTCATTTATAAACTAAATTTTAGGCTTGGGAGGAGAACTACAGGGTGTGACACTGTCTACTTTATATCTATTCTCCCCGTCTCATTTCAAGAGAAGCTATAAGTTTCTGTGTCCAACTTTAATCGTCCGTCTTATTTAAATTTTTTAATAATTAGTATTTTTATTGTTATGAGATAATAAAATATGAATAGTACTTTATACATGGCTTATGTTTTTAAATCTTTTTAAAATAATTCTAAATAAAACGAACGTTCAAAGTTATGCACAGAAAATCATAGTTGCATTTAAAATGAAACGGATGGACTAGTATTTTAAGCTAACTTGAGTCTACTAATCCTTTTGCGTTTGGACCAATAGTAGTAGTACTCCTTTCTATCTTGTTACGGAGTATAGTACTCCTATAAGCTCCAAGTGGCCTGCTTGCTAGAGTTTGCTCTGTTGCAGAAAATGCTGAAATGTCTCGTTGCATAGTAAAGTGAGTGGCATTATTGCATTCCCTCGAGGGAATGGCATCTGCTGGCCCATACTAGCTTCAGTGGATGATCTGTAGTTATGATTTGTGAAGTCGCGGTCCACTAGTCCAGGATCCCAGGCCGAATTTAGCGTCTGTGCATATGGTAGTAAAAGCAGAATTTGCAGCACCTGCTGGGCACCATTGTTGCCGGCAGTGTTGGTGTCCTAGAAGTTGGCTAATCACCGATTTCCTTTCTGTTGCAATGATTAAGAACAAACCTAGCGATCCGGTGGTTGCAGCCTCACTTGTGAAGATTGAGTCGTGCATCAAAAGTTGTGGTTTCTTCCCAAGTTCCAACCCATTTCAAGTTATCTCCAAACTGCATCGTTACTACTACTACCATGGAGTCCCTGGCTGGCTGGCTGCAATCCAGTCTCCAGACGTCCTGTGCTCCCGGGAGTAGCCGAGCCACGCATGTGCTGATGCGAATGTTGCCATGTGCTCATGTTGCGAGGCCCGCGTGATGGGTAGGGGCGACCAGGTTTACAATTCCGATGAAAACCGGTCGAATTTCGTGAAATTTCGCGAAATTTTGATGTTTCGACGCGGCTCGGAATTAAGTTTTGTTAGAATTTCGAAGGTTAAACAGTAAATTCGGTAGAAATTCAGTCAAAATTTATCGAAAACCGATCAAAATTTATCAAAAACCGTAATATTGATCGTTAATGTAAACCCGATGACTCCTATCGCGGCGGGGGAAGAAGAAGAGGGGGAGTCCATGGCCCAAGCATTGGATACGATCATCTTGTCTCACTCCTCGGGCGTCCAGCTGCTAAAGCAACACGGGCGTAGTACGAGACACGACAGGGACGTGTCACTGACAATGGACCGCTGCTCCTTGCGAGTGGAACGCAGCACACACGGTCAGACGGCCGCGGGTACGGTACAGCGTGTGCGTAGCCGTAGCACCCGTCGCCGTCCCCGTCTCGCTTTTATTGCTGCGGCCGGGAGCAGATGACGAATGACGAATGGGTGATCGATCTGACTTGGATTCGTCCCATCATCAGTCGCGTCCACCGTACTCTCGACATTCCATATTTCCATCGCACGATTGCTTTTCTTCTGTTGTCCCCATGAGAAAACATATCCGTCCCCTTCTTTTACCACCGAATGAGATCCATTTTTTGCGAGGATAATACTCAGGCGACACTGTCTCAAGGAACCCCATTAACCTCCGAGAGTTTCATCGGTTGACCTAACAAACTAAAAAAAACAAATTTTAAATTTTAAACTTGATTTTTGAAGTATTTTCAACACAACTTTTTTTAACGTTGATTTTTTTAAGTGGCTACGAATAAGTACATAAAATTTTACCTATAGATTAATTTGTATTCTTTAATAAATCGTTTTTACTTATTATAGGAAACTAGGAAGAGGTATGCGCGGGCATGCACCGTACGTAGGATAAATTTGAGAAACTTATAAAGGCGGTATACCAGCGAATTAATATCTGCAATGTTTTAAAATTATGTTTTTTCCCATGAATTTTCTTCGTTAGAATTGCATGACGAATTTAATTGTTATTTATAAAATTATCTATTGGAGATTAGGATTGGTATCTTACGGTATAAAAAATGGTACCTAAGACGTATGACTCTTGAGGTTCCACAGGGAAAGAGAGAAAACTTAAGTTATAAAAGACATTACATATACAACCATATACAATTAATGGCTCTACCCATTTTTTAGAAAAAAATAATAATTAATTTATTATTTAACGGCAAACATCGATTGGTCATAGCTATGGATAATTCCTCATAGGAAATTGTGATTCCATAGTGAAAGAGAAAAAACTTAAGTTATAAAAGACATTCTATACACAAACCATATATAATTAATGGCTCTACTGATTTATATAGAAAAATTGATAATTAATTTATTAAACATAATATATGACCCTCGAGTTTAGACCATTATTTCTAACCATTGGATATGTAGAAGATCTAACATATTGTGCAGAGTCCAACTAAGCAAATTATTCGTCTTCCCTCACCATGGATGGTAGACATGTTAACTCGTGTCTCCGGCAGCATGCTCACATCATCATACTTAGAAGAAAAAAAAGTGCCCTTCATGTATATACATGTAACTACCTCATGCCCCTCTTTTCATTAAAGAAAAAAAGTTCTATGCCCATGCATGCACACCGGGATGCACCGGTTAGCCCTCCAATTTGTTCACTCCATGGACGGTATGTTCCTTTGTTCTAGTGATTAGATAATTTAATAAGTACAAATAAGTATTTGAAATCAATTTTTATTAGTGAAATATCCATAAGGACTGCTTTGTAGACACCCTATGTCCTTCTTCTTTTCTTGGCGTATTAGTTGGATTTGAGCAACGTGATAATAGGTATTTTGGGATATAAGTTAATGTCTAACTTCCACTTCCAAAGGATTAAGGTTTCCCAACCCTCAGCGCCGAACACAACATAAGATCATACATTTATCCTTAAAAGAAGATCATATATTTTATTAGGGCATTGGAATTAAGTAAATAGAATCCGCATATATGTCGAGAGATATAATTAAGTTGGTTGTGAGTCAATAGGTCCATTGATGCTATAATTAAGTTTAAGGTTAGCAGTTTATAAGTTATTTTGATTTTATTAAAAAAATAAGGTGGATATTTTGATTTGTAATGAGAACTTTTAGGATTTTTTGCGTATGGATGTGGGTCCAAAATATAATAAATTTATTAGCAATTAAATATGGTTGGTATAGATATTAAACTATTGATTTAATTAAAAAAATACAATGGTTCAAACAGATCATAAATTGAATATATAATTTAAAATTTAAAATTGATATAATTTATTTATTTATAAAACATACCAAGATCAATATGTATGAGATATATTATCTATGCCTATATTTGCAAGTGTATGCAGTCTTTGAAAGTATGATAAAATTAACTTACTAATATAGAAGATATTATATACCCTTAAGCCTTAACTTAATTAACCATCGAAAAAAAGGGAGGCGAGCAAGGAAAAAATCACACAGACTCTTATCATGCTATGGATGGAAGCATGTATATGTATTGGGCGGACTCGTACCGCCAGATTGATCTTAAGTTTTTTACTAAAGATAAATCTAATGGTATCTGATGGTAAAAAAAATATTAGGTCCATCAGATTAAATAAAACCAATGGTTAGATGTTCTCCTTTTTCCATAGATTTTCTAGGAATTAATTAGAGCGTCAAGTGTCATCTTTGCACGGTTTCTTGGAATCTCACGTGGCAGTTTAGGAGCTTTTTAGGATGTTTAATGCACTTTTATATAATAGATAGATATATCTACGTGTGTTTGTGAAATTTACTCCATAATATATATTTCCATTTTTAATATTTTGTTTTTATTTGGTTGTCATGCAAAGAAAAATAGTATATATTCAAAGTTAGGAAAGTGTTTTTCTTATATATAGATTTGATAGGTTCACTGGTTTAAACCATATGTATACCTAAATCTAATGGTTTTAATGTTTGTTTATATTTGGTTTTCATGCAAAGCACAATGGTCTATGGTAAAATTTAGGGAAGTGTTTCTTTTATATATAGATTAATGGGTTCACCGGTTTAAATAATCGTTAAAATATTTTTTTAGGGACAATGGTTAAAATAGTTGGTTCACCGATCGATTTAAGTGAAAAGCAAAGGTTAGATGTTTTATTATAATATTTTTCCATGTTAAAATTTTCATCTAGAAATAGGAAGAGAAGGATTGGAAGAGGGGAGAAAGCATGGCATTGTATTACATACATACATACGTACTGAGGAGAGAAGGGGTGGGTTGTGGGATATTTTTTTTATAAAGATAAATATAATAGTTGAAAATAGTGAGTCTCGCGATTTATTAAACAAATAGTGGATCCACCGATTTATTAGAACACCACATAGCGGTTTAGAAACGTTTTGTAGGATGCCATATGGTAATTTAGGAGCGTTCGTAGGAAGTTTAATGAACTTTTAGTATATAATAGAAGAATTTTCTTTCTAACTAATAAAGCATAAAAAATATGAGAAGGCAGAGTTAATCTAGGAAGAGGGTGGTGTAATAATAATAATAATAATAATAATAATAATAATAATAATAATAATAATAATAATAATAATACATGAGGTATATTATTATTATTATTTTCATATATAGTAGGTAGTTGTAAATGAGATATAAGTACGTACGCTGGGTGGGGTTAGGTTTGGGTGGTTAACTTTTTCTATAAGATAAATCTAATGGTTGTAAATAATGGGTCCATCAAATATAATGAAATCAACGGTTATATGTTGGAGTGGCATGTGGCGGCTTAAGAGCGTTTTTAGGATGCCACGTGGCGACTTAGGAGTGTTCATAGAAATTTTCATGGACTTTTAGTTAATACAGATCTAATAACGACGTAAAATAATGTGTCCATCGATTTTAGTGGAAACCAATGGTTGGATGTTTCTCTAATTTAAGAGTGCCACACAACGGTTAGAAACATTTATATGATAATGGATTTTAACGCGTTTGATGTCTATTTGTGGGGTATTCTTTTCTATAAAGATAGGTTCAATTTTAATTAGGAATGGAAAAAGAAAAGAAAGGAACAAACGAAAAAAAAAAAAACGAAACAGATGGAGTAGTACGTGCGTACTGCACGAAGGTGGTGGGGCCGGTGGGAGGTTTTTGGTTTTTAAAATAAATCAAACGATGTAAAATAATGGGTCCACCGATTTAAATGAAAATCGATGGTCGAAATTTCTCTATTATATTAGAGTGCCACGTGGCAATATAAAAGCATTTTGAGGGAGCCACGTGACAGCTTGAGAGCGTTTATAAAGAGTTTAACGGAATTGCTAAAAATATGTCGCCAGTTTTTTGGGCTGATTTTAGTCGGTGTCACTAGCCGTACGATTGCTCCGTGAGTTTTCGATGGTCGTTGGATGTTTTCACGCACGGCGGCATTGCAGCAAGCCCTAATCTTCTTTGTTGATTAGCGTTGAACGTTGCACTGATACCTTCTCTTATACAAGTTACACCACACTTACACACCATTTATATATGTAATTAGTATGTAATTTTAGTAATTACATATGTAATTTTAGGACATAGTAAATACACTAAAATTACATATGTAATTTAGGGACTTACAATGTAAATACATGCTGACTATTTTTTGGTGAAAAATATGACGCCATAAATATAGCTACTCCCGAGTTTAATGGACTTTTAGTATATAATAGAAGATAGATATGAACCGATGAGGCTCTGCCAAGGCTAGCCAGTCAAGTGACCAAACATCCCTCTGTAGTACTCCCATCGAGCTGATGATGCGGCCATCCGGACGAACCTGTACACGTGATGTGATACAAAGTCAAACACTCTATGGGGTAGTAACACAGTACTAGTACTACACAGCAGCTGCAGTTTTCCTTGCACTATACTACCACTTGTCGAGATAGATTAGCAAAACCAATCTTGTCAATAGTGCCAAGTTGAGGTTGGACCATGGACGCATGCGCATGATAAGGGGGTGTTTAGATGTGGCTAAAATTTTTTAGCCCATGTTATATCGGATGTTTGAACGCTAATTTAAATTATTAAATATAGACTAATAAAAAAAACTAATTTCATAAATGAGAGCTAATCCGCGAGACGATTTTTTTAAGCCTAATTAATCTATAATTATCAAAAGTTTACTGTAGCATCACATTGTCAAAATCATGGCGTAATTAGACTCAAAAGATTCGTCTCGCGAATTAGTCCAAACTTATAGAATAAGTTTTATAATTAGTATATATTTAATACTCCAAATTAGTATCCAAACATTCGATGTTACTCGGATTTAAAATAAGTCCCTAGAAACAAACAGCCCCTAACAGTACTACTATCTCGTAGTACTCCAGTAGATTATCGGTGCCCCGAAAACGCGGCCATCAGCGTCGGTATAATTGCTGTAGATTGTTCGCTGCATCAGCATTCGTGTCGTGTCCCGTCCGTCGTGTCTCGTGCGCACGCAAGATGCAGCCAAACCATCCTATCATCTGTGTGCAGTACAGTACGTAGTGCAGCTCTATCCGGCGACAAGAGGAGGAGACACTGGTTTACCTAACAGAATTATTATAAGCACAGCAGTACTCCTATTAGCTAGTCGCTCTATTTTCCGGGTGACTGGTGTTCCCGTCGTCTTGTGATGTGAATATGTGATGAGGCGTGTAGGCTATCAGCCGGCCGGTGTCGTCGAAAGATCAAAAGGGCAAAAAGTAGCCGGAGTACGCAAACACGGTGCAAAAAATTCTCCGTGTACCGAACAGGGCAGGCAGTACGGGTCATGGTGAACAGGACCCTGCAACGTTCATCTATCGTGTTTTTTGTACAGTGGTGTACCCGCCAGCATTTAATGTTGGTTGTTAGTGGCAGTGGTACGAGGACCAGAAAAGAAAAAACAACTCGGAAACAAACGAATTGGTCGAGGAGAAGACGGTTATTGGGAACCATCTCCCATGCATGAAAAACGGGACGATCCATTTACGTGTGATTAATTAAGTAATACTAGTTATTTTTTAAAAAAATGAATTAATATGATTTTTTAAACAACTTTTATATATACACATTTTGTAAAAAAACGTAGTACCGTTTAGCAGTTTGAATAGCGTTCGCGTAAAAAACGAAAAAAGGTGTTGGGAAATTGCTCTTGCAAACAAACAGCCAAACATAGCGATGATAGAAGTAGTAGTGGTAGGCCTACGACGACTACGAGCCGGTGTTGGGTTTGGAAAAGCCCAGATCTGTGCTGTGCAGTGCAATGCAGGTGAGGTGCGATGCGGCTGCCACGACAGGCGACGACGGGAGACACGAGAACGGGCAGGACATAGCTATCGTTTGGCGAAGAATCTTGTTGACTCTAGGCTCATGTCCTCCTGATCTTCTCCCTGCTCGCCACCGGCTAACCTTGCACTCTTGCAGGCGGCCAACCGTTGTTTCCTCCTTGATGCATCACTGGACACTGGACAGTGGACACTACCAGTGCAGCCTCCGCTAAAAACAGTACTCCTACTAGTACTAGTATGCGTGTACTCCCAGTAATATCATTCCAGTGCAACCGTTGTTTTACCGCTACCTTGAGTAATTCTTCGATGATGGAGTTACTTGAGTACTACTAGTACGGCACTTAGAGCATCCGCAATGATAAAGTAAGGTGCTATCTATAAAACATGTACATCTCAACAATAGACTCGATTAATAGTAAACCACCTTAATAGTATGTCTACATTGGTATCTATAGCTCTCTCATGCATTGCCTCGTTTTTCTCTATAGACTATCTCTAAGTTAGTAGATAGCTTTACTCTCTCTCTTCATTTAATATCTTCCAAGTAGGAAAATATGCTGACATGGATCTCTTGTAGAGAGCCTATAGATAACCATTGTGGGTTACGCTGCCTGGTGGAGTAGATCATTGTTACTGTACTCGGTTGGTAGAGTATCGTAGTATAGTACGACTATACACGTTGTTGTACTGTACAGTACAGTACGTTTAAATAAAAAAAATTGCCCAAAAAAAACATCACATCAAATATTCGGACACATACATGAAATATTAAATGAGAGAAAAAAAATCAATTGCACAGTTTACATGTAAATCGCGAGACAAATCTTTTGAGCCTAATTACGCCATGATTCGACAATATGATGCTACAATAAACATCTACTAATAACAGATTAATTAGGCTTAATAAATTCATCTCACAATTTACCGACGGAATCTGTAATTTATTTTGTTATTAATCTAAATTTAATACTTCAAATATACTCATCGCCTCGGAGTATATTCATATATTTTAAAAAACTTTATACCCAGATAACTACTCCATTCACATCGCTGAACAATGGCCACCGCAGAAGATTGGCTGACCTCGCCTCGCAAGCAGGATGCCTGGCCAGGTGGGCCACAATCGCTCGTCACTAAAATACGGTGGGCCCCACCCAGCGTAGCATAAGCATCGGGTTTCGGTCCTCCATGCAGATGCAGGCGTACGAGTATGACCAGCTGGGCATCCGAAGCGTACGCCGGATGGCACGGTACGCGGACACCGGCCGGGGTCCGGTCCTGCTTGCCGTACACGTGTGCAGGTTGGCTGCCAGGTGGGCCCCACCTGTCATGCTGTGCAGTCTGACCATTCGTGAACCGTGTGATGGCCACTTGAAACAGATTTATCGTAAAGAGAAACTACGGTTGAAAAAAAAATAAAATGCTTGACGTGTGTGTGTGTGTTTCTTTAATTGGTGTAGGTTTCTTTGGCAAATAGGCTCCCTTTAATTTAAAATTTTCATGTGACTTGGGAGGTGCGGGGGGACTAGAGATGAGTGCGCTAGGCTTCTGTTTTGTCCAACTGTTTGTTGGAGCTCGAAAGTGATGCTTCACGTAGTTCACGGTTCCGATGGATGTTTTTGGTTGGAGCTGTTGTGATTTGTGAACCTTGAGGTCTCCAGAAACATTTTATGTTTTCTTATGGAGCGCTGTTGCTGGAAGCAAAGACCATACTCAGATTATCGACTAGAATTTGTTAGATGCTCACTACAAATTTATAGGTAATTCAACTTTTGTATTCTCTTTCTTTTATTCTGCTAGCATACTATACGTAAATAATGCCCACATTTATTTGAACACAATGTACAAACTAATATTAGACTAACGCATAATATTAGCGACTAATTTATAAAATGTGTAAATACAGTGGTGGTGGGCTGGGTGATAGAGCTACCGTCATTATTATCTTCTGTAGTACTCGCTCCATCTATTTTTGATAGTAACATTTTTAAATCTGAAAAATTTATTTTTGATAGGCATATTTCAATCCAACAACCTATCATCTTAATGACTTTCTCGGATTTGATGCATCACTCTCCATTCTTCCACACAAAATTGGCTACATGGACATCGAGAAATGTAAATATTAATGAATCGCTTATTTACGAGGAATGATTAGTAGCATGTTTAAATAGATGATAAATAGAATTACTTATCCTTATTCTGTGTGCCAAGATAAAATACGACAATCAAAAAGTAGATGGAGGGAGTACTCCGATATAGATTTGTTGTGCATAGTTTTAAACTTTCTTTAATGGTACGGCTTAGTTCTTTTTCTCAACTCCAAACTTTAACTTACTTGTTTTCCATTAGCACGTTTTTAAACTGTTAAACGGTACATTTTTGATAAAAAGTTTCTACATATAAGTTGTTTTTTTTTAAAAAAAATCAGATTAATCTATTTTTATTTTTAAAATAATTAATACTTAATTAATTATGTGCTAATGAATTTTCTCGTTTTGCGTGCATTGTAAATATCTATATCAACTGATGCGACGAACGGGGCATTCAGGTGGAGAGTCTCCTCTCCTCGGGTCTCTTAGAGCATCTCCAACACCCATATAGCCAACTCTCCAAATCGACCTCTTCAAATACCCGTATAGCCAACTCTCCAATTGATTTGGCAAGCCAAATTCACTTCTCACTCCAATAGCCTCTCCATCTACACTCTATTATAAGCCTATGACACTGGGACCCACCCGTCAGCCTCTACTAGTCGTTCTTCCTCCTCTTTCTCTCCCTCTTCCTCTCTCTCCCTCTTATCTCCTCTCTTCCCGTGCGAGTGCGCGGCGACGACCGTGTAGAGGCTGCCGACGGCGGCAGCGGCTCATGACGGCGACCCATGGAGCAGAGGCAGAGGCCGCGCGGCCCCCCAATCCACCCCGCTGGCCAAATCTGCGCGGGGCCGGAAGCCGCGTGGAGGCGGCAGAGGTCGCGCCCCCACCCCAAATCCTGCGGGGGCGGAGGCGGCGGCCGTCGCGCGGGGCCAGAGGCCTCTAGACGACGGCGACCTCGGTGACGACGGCATCGACGACTGGCAACAGAGATCTCGGCAGCAGCGATGGATGGCGATGGCAACCTTGACGACGACGGGGACCTCGGCAACAGCGGCGTCGGCGAGGTCGGAGGCAGTGGACGGTGCAGTCTCCCCGCCCCGCCGCTGTTCTTCTTCCTTTGTCCTCTCTATCTTGATTGCAACGGGGAAATTTGGGTCGCGGGGAGCTCACGACGGCGCGGCTGCTCCTCGTCGTTGCGTTTGCGTCGGAGGGGGAGGCGACGGGGGGCTCGCGGCGGCGCGGCTGCTCCTCGTCGTTGCGCCGGAGGGGGAGGCGACGGTGTTCTCGCGATGGGCCAGTGGCCAGCGTATGAGGGCCACCGTTGGCCAGTGGGTTGTGGCTGGTTAGATTTAACTAGCCGGTGGGACTATCTGGCCAGCCGGATAACTTGGCCAGTGAGATAGAGAGACTATTGGAGGGCTTTTTTTTTCCTATACTGGCTAATATTTGGCTTGAAGAGTTACTTAGCCATTCTTTTTGAGATACTCTTAGAAAAAAAAAAGCTTGGCGGCAAATGAAAAGCGGGATTTTACATTTCTATTTCTTATTTCACATCTCAGTTAATAATTAATGTGCTTTAGGTTACGTATCATGTTACTTTTGTGTGATCTGTGTGGATGGGTCTTTTTTTCCCAGCAACTCCAAAGAATGCAAGGGATTAATATGTCATGATGATGTTCAATTAAAGAAGTTCAAGTTCTATGCCACGTTATGTTTGCTTATTACTATTTTTTTTCGGGCGGGAAATTAAAAGCGAGTATAATGATACAGTGTTAGAAATATTATTATCCATAGTGACATTAGTGATGAACCTTTAGGAAACTACGAGTAGAATACAATATAGCAGTGCTCGAGAGCTTCACAAGTTTCATCGCACTTGAACAACCGTGATCATTGCAAACAAAGTCCCCTAATGATCGACTTCTAAAACTTAATATTAGTAATATCCTCACAAAGACTTAAAAAGAAACTGCCACTACAATTCTCTGAGAAATTATATGCAAATAAAAATAAGACTAAAGGCTCCATTGATTGGACGGGAGATATGAAAATTTAATTTAGATAGATTTATATGTAGGCTGTGTCTAGTTTCTTTCAAAGTTAAAAGTTTGGGTTAAAATTGGTACGATGTGACTGAAAAGTTGTGTGTGTATGACAGGTTGATGTGATGGAAAAATTTGGAAGTTTGAATATAAAGTTTGGATATAAAATTTAGATCTTAACACAGCTCTGTAGAGATAGATATATACTACAAAATGGTAGAGAGAGAGATATATACAATGGTAGAGAGAGATAGTACAAGATGGGAGGGAGAGAGAGAGAGTAGAAACCGAAAAATACAAAGTCATCGGCTTGGGTGCAGAGCAAGCAGCACGGCTGCACTGTACAGGCAAAGGAACGGGCAAACAAACCAAAGCCCTTTTCCCCATCCTCCTCCCCGCGACGCGACGGCTCACGCGCACACGCGAGAGAGAGAGAAAAAAATCGATCTGCTCGTCTAGCTCTCGCGGCGGTGGATGAGCGGCGGCGGCCTCGTCGCTGCTGCGTCGTCCAGCCGGGGGCTCCAGACGACGCCGGGCATGACGGGCATTGGGCGCGGCAGATCGAGGCACAGGGGGGAGGCCGGCGAAGGGTGGATGGAGCGGAATGCGGCGGCGGGCTCCACTTCCCCCGCCGCCGTCGATCACCGAGGTTCAGTTATCTTCTCTCCTCCCCCAATCTCCTAGCCGTCTTTCTCCTCTTCTTTATTTTGAAATTTTGCATCTTTTTTTTTTCTCCGCGGAATTTTCGGGTGAGCTTTTTTTAGGAGTCCATGGTTAAAGATCTGCTACTGAAGGTTTTTTCGGGGTTTACCTTACGATTCTGAATCTGAATGAAAGGTTCTTTTTTTTTTGTCATGATCTACACCTCAGAGAAATATCATATAAGTGGGTGTTACAGAAAAGGACGCTTTTTTTTTCTCTCTCCCTTGGCTGATCACGTTATCAAATCGGGAACTTGGGGTAACTAGCTTGACATTTGATCTTCTGAGTTCGAAGAAAACATTGCGGAGTAAAACAATGTAGAATTTTCTTTTTACCCTTCTGTTTTAAAATAAGGAGGGGGCATAACTTTCACATGGACTTTAGGTCCTAGTCAAGCCTTTATTGGAGAGAGAGAGGATTCTTGCTTTCAAAATTCAAATGATTCTAGCGGACTTGTTTTGATTTGTTTGCTTTTCCTTTATGTTGTTTCATTTCAGCTACAATAGCCTAGATTCTAGGAGTACTACTGTACCAAACATGAAAGATTTCCATTCAGTTTTTGCATCCTGGATTGAACTGCTAGAGCATTGGCCGCATTTTATTATTGGGGGTCCTCTAGAGTGTGCAATTCTAAGGAAATGAGATATTGTCGACTTGCCTATCCCACGAGATCACGCAAAGAAACCTCATTTGCCCGTAAATTGCTGGTTATGTAAGTAAAAGCATTAAATAATGTTCTTTTGCGTCCCCATTTCAGTTGGATGCCGTGAAGGTTCATGGCCAAGTGGGCTTCTTATTCTAATCACCAAGCGAATCTTCGCTTAAACATAGATTTTTCACTTAGTCTGTAAAAGAGCCGTTCACTACGTTAACTAGTGAAACATGTTTTTTTGCCAACTCGATGAATTGACATTTGATCTACAAAATGTTACATCCTGGTAGAATTTTCAGCCTGACGCTGCCACTGCCAAATCATGAAACCAAAGCACTGCTATGTGCTCGTCTAAGTCGTCTTCTATGTGTGCTAGCAAGTTTGTAAGAATATCCCCTGTACAAGTGGCGTTATGTGATGAAAGGTTATTTAGTTACTTACTTATTGTGGTAAACAATTTATTATTGTTACGTAACTCGTGGTATCTTGGTTTTGCCTCTGAACTCTCTGCAGTTCAAACGTAAAACTTTTTTCCTCATAAAATGAGCAGGTAATTCGGAACTCCTAGGGTATGTTTGTAAACTGAATCCCATTCAATATTACTTTTATTGGGCCTCCCTGCACCCCACAGATTTTGTGCACAAGTTGGCTGTTTCAATCAATTTATTTTTTATTTTTCATTTCACATTGATTCGCTTGAAGGAATTGGATCAAGAGAGCTCGAAAACCTCAATCCTACTCAACCTTTTCCTTTTAACTTCTCCTTTTTAGACTTGATGTTTGTATATTAATAGTATATCAAGTATATTTTCATGCTGGCAAAAGTAAATTTATTTTCTTGTGGTGACTGGTCTATGTGCTATCAAAGCATGCCTGATCAAGGCCAAAAGACAGTAATACATGTCTTCCTACTCACCTTCCCTGTCTTTTGTGGTTAGCAGAAATTGAACATGACCCTAAACTCTTCTTCGTTCTATCTCTTAGGTTGAGTTCGTTAGGACTGGTTGGGAACAAGTATCCTGTGCATGGAAAACGGAGCGGTCCATTAGCGCGTGATTAATTAAGTATTAGCTATTTTTCCTTCAAAAATGGATCAATATGATCCTTTAAGTAACTTTCATATAGAAACTTTTTGCAAAAAATGTACCGTTTAGCAGTTTGAAAAGCGTGCGCGCGGAACACGAGAGAGAGGAGTTGGGAAAACTGGCTGCCGAACACAGCCTAATAGTTCAACACCAAGTGCCTTCTGCTTGCCATTTTACCGTGCTGTTTGTTTTGCTATTGCTGTGGTATATCTACAGGAAACATTCACTGTTACCTTTTTCTTTGATTCAGGTACTGTTTTGAGGAAACAAACAAGTAATCCTGGGATGCTTTCTGATTCTATGGTGAGTGATTTGCATTTAGTAGAAGAGGTATATCATATATTGCACATACTTTTTTAGTTTCGGTTATAAATAAGGAGCTCAAAAACATGTTCTTTTCTCTAGCTTAATGATGATTACCTTTGGCATAAAACTAGAAGGTCAAAACTGGGATGCACATGTTCTTCTTATCTCAACACTTTCCATATCTCTTGTAGTACAAATGAACAGCTAATAGTCAAATCTGAAAATTGGCAGCACATTATTTTCTTCTGTCACTATACCTTTGTATCTCTTGTACAAGTGAATGTCGCTGAAAATGGGCAGTACATAACTTTGTTCTGTTACTATACATTGCATATCTTGTAATACAAGTGAATGTTGCTAATACTCAGATCTGAAAATGGGCAGTACATAATTTTCTTTCGTTACTATACCTTGCATATCTTGTAATACAAGTGAATGTTGCTAATAGTCAAATCTGAAAGTGGGTACTACATAATTGTCTTCTGTTACTATTCTAGTACAAGTGAACGTTGCTAATACTCAAATCTGAAAATGGGTAGTACATAATTGTCCTCTGTTACTATACCTCGTTCCTATATTTTAATTAATGGATTGCTATGCCTTTTTTTTTTCTGCTCTTCTCAGCTTGCTGAGGGAAACTGGCGAAGTAAATCTAAGAAGGCTAGTGGTACACCAATGAAAACACTTATTGATGAAGAATTCTCGAAAGATGTCAATGCTAGGCACACTTCACCAGGTGTTGTAGGAAGACTAATGGGTCTTGATTCACTGCCTTCATTTGGAGCCAATAACCAACACAGATATGCCCAAAGTCATGCAGAAAAGTCTTCACCTTGTTGCGCTCACGAGAGGCGTAGTTTTTCCGAATATATTCCACATCGGAGAAGCACAGATGAGATGCCAGAAGTCAAAGATGTTTTTGAAGTTATGGAGGCAACAAGAATGAAAATACACCGGAGCCCAAGATCTAAAAATGGAAATGTAACTTCAACATTTGGCAAGACTGGTAGTCCTGATCTAGATCAGATGAGGCAAAAACTTATGGATGCAAAGCGCCTTTCTACTGATGAATCCCTTCAGATATCAGAAGAGCTCAGTGAAACACTTGACGTATTGGCATCCAATAAAGATCTTCTTTTGCAATTTCTTCAAAAACTTGATCCTATAGTCAAAAGAGACCTACATGATCATGATTCTCCGTCCTCTACTGCAAATTGCATCACAATATTGAAACCATCTAGAAGAAATCAATTTACTGACACAGACAATATCTATTCACAAGATAAAGGTGCTGAAAGCTACTTCTACAAGCAAAAGGAAGTTGAACACTCTCAGAGTAGGCCATATACTAAGTTGCCCAATCAATCCCCAAAAGAAGACTCTGGTTCACTAAGGCAGAAACTGTCAAGGTCAAGTCACCAGGAAATCAGTGACAAGCGAGTTTGCTCCACACGGATTGTTGTCCTGAAACCAAGTCTTGATAAAGCTCAGGACATTGAAGGAGCCTTCGCCTTAAGGAATGAACTCTCTCGTTTTGATTTTAGGAGGCACAAACCATGTCATGGTGATGCTATGTGGAGCCCATGTACTGAAGAATACATAGGCCCCCTTAGAGATTCTGAAACATTCGATGATGTAGCGAAGGGATCTAAAGAAATTGCTAGAGGGGTTATGAAACAAATGAGAGCCGCTAGGGGTGTTGGAACCAGGAAACACATTTTCAAACCAGAGACTAGCACATTTGTTTCAGATGAAAGGTCGCAACCTCTGTCATCTCGTTCTAATGTCAAGTCCTCTGAGGTATTTCATAGATCCTCTGAGCTACATGATGGATATGCTTCTTCTAGCTTCATGTCCTCACCATCATATTCAACAGAAACAAAAGTTAGCAGGGAAGCAAAGAAACACCTCTCTAACAGATGGAAGGCCACCCACCGATATCAGCATCAAGCAGACAAGAATAATGGATTCAGCATGCTTGGAGACATGCTTGCTCTTTCTGACCAGGAAGCTTCAAAAGTTGCTACCCAGAAAATATCAAACAGGAAATATCCAAAGGGTGAATCACAGAAAGATAGAATGACAAGCACATGTAACTCTCCTCTTGGCATCAGCAGCAATGATGGTTGGCGAGATGTGGCTACAGGTAGTTTACCAAGGTCCAAATCTCTTCCAACACCCTTCAATCGGGGAGTTCAGAAGTCAAACAACAGAAAACGAACTGGCAGACATAATGAGTTCTCTATGCTGAAAGATGTTCTCAAAGTAGGACCCTATGATTCTGAACATGCATGCAACAGCAGGAATAGAAAATCTCTGTTTCAAGATGCAACATTTCATAAGGATGGAGCTGATCGTGTCTCCTCAGATAACGAGGAAAGAGCGATAATTGAACGCGAAATACATGTAAATTCAGAGGAACCAATAAATGGTATCGCCTTGGCCAATTCATCTAAAGGGACACTTCTACATCCTTCAAATCCTGACAATGAGTTAGATACAGTGTATTACCTGGATACCAGTCCTGTGGTTCCTGGACAGAAGAAAGAACTATGTTCTCCTGATAGGCAGAACCAGCAGATACATCAACAGTCACCAATAGAATCAGACGACCATCTTCTTGTACCTAGACTCAACATTTCTATGACTCAGGTAAATTTAGGTGAATTTATTTCTTGCATTATGTTGACCATTTCCTATGGAAAAATTCATCCATAGGTGTGAAAAGCTAGATGTATTTTTTCTATATGAGTTTTTATGTGTATCATCCATTTTTCCTCAGAACACATTTTTCATGTGCACGTCTAGTGCTAAAGCCTTTGTTGTGAATATTCTGTGTGAATGATATCATGTTGATTTGTTTTCTGTTGCCTTTCTTGACATCTTCTGATTGCTGACTTCATCCATGTACTCAGGCTGAGGGGATCGAACAGCATCAGTGTGATGACAATCCAGTGTGCAATTTTGAGGAAAAATCAGTATCTGCCATGAGGATTGACGACCATCAAAGTGATGGCAATCAAGTCCCATGGATGATTCCCCAAACAGGATCAGAATCTCCAGTGAGCTCCGACAAAGATGATCAACAAAGTCCAGTTTCTGTTCTTGAATCTTCCTTGGACGCTGAAGACAATTATTCTGGTGATTTTGAGAAAATTAGTGCTGATCTTCAAGGCAAGTAACCCAGTTCTTGTTTCCCTAATCATCTTGCTACTAATTCATGTTCTTAAGTTTGATTTACTGGGATATTGCAGGACTGAGAATGCAACTGCGACTTCTCAAGATGGAAGCTACAGACAGCGCAGATGACACTGAGCTAATATCAAGTGATGATGAGCTTACGACAGAAAGTCAGCCACTTCCAGATAAGGAAATATCCCCTACTTTTAGGGATGAAGAAGAAAGGGATTTCTCTTACGTGCTGGATATGCTGATTGTTTTGGGCATTAATACTGCTAACCGGGATCAGCTACTAGACATGTGCTACTTATCAGAGTGCCCAGCTGGCTCTGATGTGTTTGATGTACTTGAAAACAAGTACAATAGCCTCATTCTGTGGCCGTCACTGGAGAGGAAGCTCCTGTTTGATCTCACAAATGATGTCATTGCAGATATAATCACTTCTGTGATGCAGCATAGCTCAAAGGGGTTGTCGTGGAGCTGCTCGTCCAGATTGGACCAGGAGGGATTCGTTGAGGTGGTGTGGCAAAGGGTGGTCGAGCTTCGGCAAGAAATGGAGTATGCTCATGAGGGCCTATTCATGGACTTGGGGTGGGTTGGTTCTGAAGATGGCATCGATCTTGTTGCTAGTGAGGTCGGGAAAATGGTACATGAGGATCTCCTTCAAGAAACCATATCTGAGTTTCTGGGGGTGACAAAATCTGCTATGATCTGTGGCTGGAATGAACCATGAATTGATCGCTACAGCCATTGAAGCATACTGGTAGAATCAGTGGTTGATGCCTTGATGCTTACTGGAAGCTGCCATGAATTGGTTAAAGAAATCTCAAGAACAGAAGGTGAGATTGTTGCAGCCTTTCGGTGTGCTGCGTTCCGGTTGGACCTGGTTGTAACTATGGATTTTAATAACTGTGACCTCTGGAGTTGTCCCTCCAAACTAGAAAAAAGAGAGTACATTTTCTGTGGCATGATGCCGGAGTATAAATTTTGGCATGAACCAATCGTATATGTGTTAAGTTTACCTGCATGCCAATATTGCTTATGTTATTCTTGTTTGCAAATGTGGCCATGCTGCTGCTTACCATAATCAGTGGAGGAAGCATACATGCGAGGAAGCTGGGATTTCTTGCTGTAATGTTGTGAGCTTGGTGAATTTTGTTATGGCAAGTTGGGAACAACCTTTTTCAGTCCAATTCTATTAGTTGCAGGTGATTTTTGGAAAACAGATTAGAAACTCGGCCTCTACACATCCAGTTATCCAATTGGTTGCAGGTGATGGGTGAACATGTTCTAATTTGGCGCGAGCTGCTGAAAATTCATCCAGGTTTGCTATTAATTCATGCGTCCGATGGTTATTGAATGTTGAACAATGTAACTACTCCCTCCACTCTAAAATAAATTTATTTTTCACCCATTTTACACGTAGTAATACAAAACCGAAAAAAAATACAATATTCTTACTTTATCAAATCGTAATATAACTCTTTCCTATTTTATCCATTCCTAATGCAATTACTTTCTTACTTTCATAAACTCCAATAGAATGATTAGTTGAATATAAACTTATCTTTTAACAAATGGAAAGAGTCAAAAATGAATTTATTATGAAACGGATGAGTGCCTATAATGTTCCAAAAATCCTGCAGCGTAAGGCCCAGGCGCCCAGCAAAGGCAACAACTCCTCTACTCTAGTCAGACAGGAGTACACATGGCCGGTGCCCGTGCCTCGCATGTCCTGGGGTTTATGTGGCGCCGTGTCGCCGTCTGCATACCAACTGCTCCTCGCTTTCGTTTCTCCGAGAGGTTTAGGTTAATCTCTTGGGCACCGTGTCCCTCCTGCAACCAACACAACACCACAGAAAAAGCGCGCCACTAGCAATTCCAACTCCACCCATGGCGCACCTACTGCTCCCGTATAAATCTTGCGGCCTCGTTGCGACATGCAATGCACAACGGCGGCGGCGGCGGCGGCAGCAGCAAGTGATCTTGGCACTGTTCGTTCTTGTGATTCTTGTCCTGTCTCTTCCGGCAGCGGCGAGCGCGCGGCGAGCATGGTCGACAAGGCAGCTGTGTGGCTGGTGGTGATCGCGCTCGCCGCGGCGGCGAACGGCGCGTTCGCCGGCCGCGTCCTCGAGGAGCAGCCTGCGGCTGCGCCGGCGCCGGCGGAGGCTCCTGTGGCGCCGGTCGACCCGCTGCCCGCGCCGACCGACCCGCCCGCTGACACGGTGGTAGCCCCCGCGGCCGTGCCAGCCGGTGGCGCTGCCGCGACGGGCAATGCGGGGGTGGGCGCGGCTGGTGGTGGTGCCGGCGCGGGCGACCACCACCAGCTGACGTTCTTCATGCACGACATCCTGGGCGGGTCGCAGCCGTCGGCGCGCATCGTGACGGGCGTGGTGGCGAGCGCGGCGGCGAACGGGCAGCTCCCGTTCGCGCGGCCGAACGACAACATCTTCCCGATCCAGGGCGCGATGCCGCTGCCGCAGGGCGCCAGCAACCTCGTCAACGGCAACAACGTCCCCTACGTCGCCGGCCTCGGCGGCACGTCCTCCGCCGCCATCGTCCAGGGCAACGGCAACGGCAACGGCAGCAACAAGAACATCCCCTTCGTCAACGCCGGCGACCTGCCGTCCGGCGCCACGCTCCAGAACCTCCTCTTCGGCACCACCACCGTCATCGACGACGAGCTCACCGAGGGCCACGAGCTCGGCGCCGCCGTCGTCGGCAGGGCGCAGGGGTTCTACGTCGCCAGCTCGCAGGACGGCACCAGCAAGACGCTCGTGCTCACGGCCATGTTCGACGGCGGCGGCGTCGAGGCGCACGGCGACACGCTCAGCTTCTTCGGCGTCCACCGGATGGCGGCGCCGGAGTCCCACGTCGCTGTCATCGGCGGCACGGGCAAGTACGAGAACGCCAAGGGGTTCGCCGTCATCCAGACGCTGCACCCCGGCGACGAGCACACCACCGACGGCGTCGAGACTCTCCTCCAGTTCAGCATTCACCTCATCTGAGTTGCTTCCAGCTTAGTAGTCCATTCCAAACAGTTTGGCCTTGCAGCTTATGCTGCTTCTCAGCTTCATGAAAATGCTTGTAATTTCAAGTACTACGTGACATTGTATTCTACCATGTACTAGTAGTTGCTTTGATCACATGATTATACTAGTATTATGTGAGGTAACAGAAGTATCTGTCTGATGCTATCTAATAGCGAAAATTCGCAGGACAGAATTGGATGGGTTAACAAAGTATAATTCCATGAAAAGTCTCTATGTTTATGTAAAATTCTAGTAGTACTGTTGTCTGAAAGGCTAAGCTTTCGATGACAAAATTCTGTGACAAAACATATGTATCAAAGAAGTCAAAACCAAACAAGAGATTTCCTGTCACAAAAAGGATTGCCTCGAAGAAGAAACTTTGGGCAATTTCTCTGTTGTACTTCTGCAGCTAAGCTTGTCAAGGTACTGGAAATGATCCGGGGAGTATAGTACAGGTGTGAGTTCATTCGTTTCTTCTTGTTTATCTTTTCTCATCCATGATGCGCTTCTGGAAGTCTGAAACCATACGTGGCAGGCCTTGCTTCAGTGAGATTTTTGGCTCCCAATGGAGAAGAGATTTGGCCTTCGAGATGTCTGGTTTTCTCATGTGTGGATCATCTGCAGTATTGGGTTTGAACTCAACACGAGCACTTGGGTCAATTGTCTCTTTCACTACCTACAGAAGTAGCAGGCACATGATTGCTTGTAGAAAGTAGAAAGCCCAGGCAAGAACCCAAAGCATTGTTCATACAAGGATTGCAGGATAGTTGGATTTGAAGTATGAGGGCCGAACCTGAGCAAGCTCTAACATGGTAAATTCTCCAGGATTTCCCAAGTTGAAAGGTCCTATATGCTCACTTTCCATCAGGGTTATCAATCCATCAACCTATAAATTCATAAATGAGCAAAGATTCCAGATTCAAATGCATGAAGCAAGCATCAAAGTAATGCTAGTTTTAAAAGGACACTTCGATATATAACAAGAGAACAGCAGAGTCAAAAATACCAAATCTGAAACATATTGAAAACTTCTAGTCTGCTTTCCATCACCATAAACTGTCATTGGCTGTTTCCGCAATGTCTGGAAATGAGGCATCTTTAATAGTAAGTAATGCTAAACTTCAAATATACTTATTTCTCTTTTCCAAAGGATTAGAATCATAAATTAACACAAACCTGAGCGACGAAGTTGCTAACAACTCGCCCATCATCTAAACACATACGAGGGCCATATGTGTTGAATATTCGCGCAATTCTCACCTGAGGAGAAACATTTGTTAGTCAAGTTTTCTCTTTAATAAATGGAAACCATTCAGTAGGCAATGATGTTACTCAACACATAAACAAAACATGTGGTAAACATGGAGAGATTGCCTAACTCTTGACACTACAACCACCGGGCCTCCCTATCAAAGGTTCAACAGTATGAACTGCAATATGTTCCATTAATAGACCAACTTTACATTAATGCTCAGTTGTAGACCAATTTTTACGCAAAACATCAACATTAAAAAAAAAGTAAATCCCATGGATCATATTTTCCTGCGAAATGTTCATGGTATGGTCACCCAAAACCAAGTACATTTGACCCTAAAATTCAGATTGGAAGTTTTGTGAAGTTCACTCACATAACTTACTGAATCATAACGTTTACTTCGAGCCCTATACAATTAATGTATATTCCACTTTGAGAAACTTAATGTTTGTTGAGGGACCCTGTACAATTAATTTTTAGCAAAGGTTTGTCCATCCCATTGCAAACAAGATACTAATGTATTAAGATTTTGGGGACCCCCTCTCTAAAACTCTAATTAGATGCCTATTCAGAAAATGAAACTTTACCTCAACACCGGCACCACGATGGTAATCCATGGTCAGAGTCTCAGCTGTTCTCTTGCCCTCGTCGTAACAACTCCTAACGCCTACGCATTACCACATAATGTCACACATATAAATAATGCAGTGGAGTGACCATTTTCAATGGGCCAGGCTCTAAAGAAGATATATGATTGCATATCACAAAGTTTGCTCCTTGAGACACAATTATCACCTATGGGATTTACATGGCCCCAGTAGCTCTCCTTCTGTGGATGTTCAAGAGGATCACCGTACACCTCACTGGTACTGGTCAATAAGAACCGGGCTCCCACCCTCTTTGCCAATCCCAGCATGTTCAAGGTCCCCATCACATTTGTCTTGTACTATAACAGTTAGGGAACCAAAATTTATAAGGAAAAATAGGACTGGAACAAAATTTCAGGTTCTTCCAGGCAAATGGCAACCGCAGGCACAAGATTCCAAAATTTCCCTGGCATTGTTGCCCTACCATTCATGAACTCATATCCATTTCACTCCAGCAATTCAATAATGCAAGCAGACAAAGGCCTTTGTTTTTTGTACGAAAATGTGGAGCAGAGTTTGCAGTGGAAAGGATATGATGGTCTTGATGGGGTTGAATTTGTAGTGGACGGGGGATGCCGGGCAGGCGAGGTGGTAGATCTGGTCGACCTCGAGGAGGATGGGCTCGACGACGTCGTGGCGGATGAGCTCGAACCGCGGGTCGGCGAGGTGGCGCGCGACGTTCTCCTTGCGCCCCGTGAAGAAGTTGTCGACGACGATGACGCTGTCCCCGCGGGCAAGCAGCTCGTCGACGAGGTGGCTGCCGACGAAGCCCGCTCCCCCCGTGACGACGACGCGGAGGGGTGGCTTGCGGACGCCGACGGGGAGGCGGCGCGAGGCGGCGGCGGCGGAGACGACGACGGACGACGCGCCACCGCCGCCGCCGCCGCCACGACGGATTCTGGCGGCGACGGTGTCGCGGGGTGAGGAGGAGGAGGAGGAGAGAGGGGTGAAGGAGGGGTAGATGAGGAAGCAGGAGGAGGCGAGGAGGAAGCCGAGGAGGACGAAGAGGAGGCGGTGCTCGCGGAGGAGGTAGGAGGCGAGGGAGCGGGGGAGGGGGAGGCGGTGGTGGTGCGGGCGGTGCTGCTTGCTGAGGGTAGGCTGGCGGTTGAGCTGCTTCATTGTCGGTGGCGGCGGCGGCGGGGCGCGGTCGCCGGAGTCGGAGGCGGAGGAGGAGCGGTGGCGAGGGGGGAGTGAGACTGTGAGGGAGTCCGAAAGGGTGGCACGTGGGGGCGTCGGATGCGATGCTTCCTGCTGCGGTGGCCTGTTCCCGCGGATGCCGCACGTGCGTGGAACCTTTCCTTTGGAATCTCTCTTCGTTCTGTGATTTTCATAGATTATATTTTTAACTATAAACTATGTGGAACAAAAGCAACAAGGACCGCATAGCGCAGTGGATTAGCGCGTCTGACTTCGGATCAGAAGGTCGTGGGTTCGACTCCCACTGTGGTCGTTAATTTGTTCACTCTTTTTATTTTCACCGTATATGTCTTATTTCTGCCGCGCGTTATTTATTGCGTTTATGCTTCAGTATTGCTCTCGAGGATCGTCACAAACACGTTGGCGGGCCAATGAATGCCATGCTGCATTATTTTACCGTTCTCCTGAGCAATCAGGCATCAGCTATTCCTTTTTTATTTTCCCCTAAAGACAGCCTCTGCGAAGAATAATCATACGATCAATCTCCCGCAACATGCGCGTGATCCGTGTTGGATTCTAGAGCATCGCCGCACGTCTGCACGGTGGTGGGAGGAGAGAGTGGATGATGGATCAGTGTACTGATTGACCGACCGACCGACCTCGCGCTCACCAACCGGACCGACGACGGCGAGTCAAGATAAAGCTGACCACGTGGGGGCATCCATCCATCCGGCCGTCGTCCGTCACGGCGGCGGCGACAACCCAACATGCGGAGCAGTTTAGGCCGTTGCTGATGCGTGTGACCCCCCCAACCCCTCCGGTGCACTGAACTTGACGCTACTTATGGCATTATTTAGTGCTGCGTAGTACAGTACGATGTGTCTATACGTGTGCTGAAGTTGAGCCGCAACAACGAGGAATTACTAGTTACTATAGCTGTGATTGGTGTTTAATTGGTTACCGTTTTCGCTTGTGCAAATGTAAGGCCTGCCGCAACTGAGATGTCACGGTCATTTTTACTTCTTTACCGGCTGGGATAAGAGAGAATAAAAGACGCTACGCAAAAACAAGAGGACGTGTTCAGAAATTGGACCCCCAAAAAAAAAAAGTAGTAGTGAAACTGCAAGGCGAGAGGCAGGCAGCGGAGCGCGTACATGTATGCGCGTTGGTCCCATCGCACTCGCACCCAGCCAGCGCCATGCAAAATGCGTGTGTTGTGTAGCGAACGCGCGCGGGGGCGGGGACCCCCAACCGATTCTCTCTTCCACCAATGACGATTCCGTCCACCCAGCGATCGCCATTAGCGCACACAAAAAAGCACGCGATTAATAATACTACTACTCCAGAAGCCACGAACCAACACCACGGTATAAAAGTAAAACCCGCATGTGCCTTGTAGTTCTACGATTAGAATAATACAACCAGATTACAATGTAAAATACTCGAGGTTTCTGTTTGTTAATTACTTACCGTGACAGTGAGCTTACGGGAGTGACAGGCACTACTTGCGCGAAAACAGAAAGGTGGAGTAAAAATAATTCGAGTAATTCAGAGAGAAGGGAAGGCGACAAAGAGGCGGCCATATGCAAAACGCAACCGGGCAGGCAGGCAGGTGGCGACCGCGCGCACCAAACGAAACGATCCCGAGCTCTCTCTGCCTCCTGATATACGAAACCTACGGGGGCGAAGAAGCTGAAGCCGAGGCAAACGCCCGCTCGCTCCCGTTCGTTTCGTTTCGTTTCCATCAGACGCGCGGCCGCAGCCGAGCGCGAGCGCGGAGGCCGCGATCCGGCTCGCCTCCCCACCACCTCCCGTTCCGCTCCCTCCCCCCCAACCCCCGCATGCTGCCTCCTCCCCGTCGCCTCCTCGCCGCCGCCGCCGTGTAGCTCCGTCCCCGACCATGTCTGCCGATTCCGACAAAGGTATCGCGGCTTCTGTTGTTGTTGTTGTTGTTTGATGGTTTCTCTCTCTCGGTGTGTGATGGTTGGGTTTGATCGATCGGAATCGGGGGTGGTGCTGATTTGGGGGGTGTGTGCAGGGGAGGGGGATTTGGAGATTGGGTTGGCGTCGCCGGAGGCGGAGGGAGGGGGTCCTGGAGGGCCGGCGCTGGACCTGTCGCCACCCAGGGCGGTGAGGCGGCCGGGGCTAGTGATGTCCCACTCCGGGAAGCGGCTGGACCAGTCGCCGGCGGCGTCGCCGTCGCCGTCGCGGCCGGTGCTGGTGATGTCCCACTCGAGCAACCGGCTGGACCAGTCGCCGGCGCGGCCGGTGCTGGTGATGTCCCGCTCCAGCAATCGGCTGGACCAGTCCCCGGCGTCGTCGCCGGCGTCCTCCAGGGGCCCCGTGCTGGTGATGTCCGGCTCCGGTAACCGCCTGGACAGCTCGGGCCCGTCCCCGTCGCCGTCGCCGACCGCCGCGGCGGCTGCTGCGCCGGTGCTGGTGCTCTCGAACTCCGGCAAGCGGATGGACCAGGCGGGGCGGAAGAAGTACGTCAAGCAGGTGACCGGCCGGCACAACGACACGGAGCTCCACCTCGCCGCGCAGCGCGGGGACCTTGAAGCTGTGCGCCAGATCATCGCTGAAATCAACGCGCAGATGACCGGCACCGGGGAGGAGTTCGACAGCGAGGTCGCGGAGATCCGCGCCGCCGTCGTGAACGAGCCCAACGAGGTGGAGGAGACCGCGCTGCTCATCGCCGCTGAGAAGGGGTTTCTCGACATCGTCGTCGAGCTGCTCAAGCACTCCGACAAGGAGAGCCTCACGAGGAAGAACAAGTCCGGATTCGATGTTCTACACGTTGCCGCAAAAGAAGGCCACCGAGGTGAGCACTGTACACTCTTCACACTCTTGTCAAAATTTCCGTAAGCACAAAATCGCTAAGGTTTGCATGATGAAATGGTCTTTTTGACAGTTTTGAGTCTTATACCTAGCTAAACCTATCACTAAGTCAATTACTAAAGCTTGAATCCCAAATTGTTATTTCACCTTATCTTTGCCTTAAATCAATTGTCACAAATCATAGGTTACTTTCATGATGCTAACATACCGATTGTTCACACAAGCTATTGGGCAAGCGTTCCTCTATTATTGCTTTGTTGCATATCCATTTTATACTTACGTCTTGCACAAAGATGGACCACTGACATTTGTTTATAGATATTGTGAAGGTACTCCTGGATCATGATCCATCCCTTGGGAAAACGTTTGGCCAATCAAATGTGACACCTCTGATAACTGCTGCGATTAGAGGCCACATTGAGGTAGTGAACCTTCTACTAGAGAGAGTTTCTGGGTTGGTTGAGCTATCAAAGGGGAATGGAAAGAACGCCTTGCATTTTGCTGGCCGTCAGGGGCATGTTGAAATTGTTAAGGCTTTGCTGGACGCAGATCCTCAGCTTGCTCGGAGGACTGATAAGAAAGGCCAGACTGCTTTGCACATGGCTGTGAAAGGAACTAGTGCTGCGGTTGTTAGGGCACTAGTGAATGCTGATCCAGCTATTGTCATGCTGCCTGACAGAAATGGCAACTTAGCTTTGCATGTTGCTACCAGGAAAAAAAGATCAGAGGTATTGTTCCACCATGTTGAATCTAATGTACATACATAAGCAATTCTTCTGCTGCTCACAAGCTTGTTGTTTCTTCTTGCAGATTGTAAATGAGCTTCTCCTTCTTCCAGACATGAATGTGAATGCACTTACTAGGGATCGCAAGACTGCGTTTGACATAGCGGAGGGTCTTCCACTTTCGGAGGAATCTGCAGAGATAAAGGATTGTTTGTCTCGTGCTGGTGCAGTCAGAGCAAATGATCTAAACCAGCCTCGAGACGAGCTCAGAAAAACAGTGACCGAGATCAAGAAGGATGTGCACACACAACTTGAGCAAGCAAGAAAAACCAACAAAAATGTTTCTGGCATAGCAAAGGAGCTGAGGAAACTCCACAGGGAAGGCATCAACAACGCAACCAATTCTGTCACTGTTGTGGCTGTGCTCTTTGCTACGGTTGCATTTGCTGCAATCTTCACTGTGCCAGGCGGTAACGATAACAACGGCGTGGCAATAGCTGTGCATGCCGTATCCTTCAAGATCTTCTTCATCTTCAATGCCATTGCCTTGTTCACATCATTAGCAGTAGTGGTGGTTCAGATTACACTTGTTAGGGGAGAGACTAAAGCAGAGAGGCGGGTAGTAGAGATTATCAATAAGTTGATGTGGCTGGCTTCTGTGTGCACTACAGTGGCGTTCATATCATCCGCTTATATTGTAGTTGGGAAGCACTTCCAGTGGGCGGCGCTTCTGGTGACCCTAATCGGCGGAGTGATAATGGCTGGTGTGCTTGGTACAATGACCTACTATGTGGTGAGATCCAAGCGCACACGTTCGATCAGGAAGAAGGTGAAATCTACAAGGAGGAGTGGCTCAAACTCATGGCAGCAAAACTCAGAGTTTTCAGACTCCGAGATAGACCGGATATACGCCATATAAAGCTCATTCTGGTTAGTTGATCTCTCAGCTTTTTGGCAGCCATAACACCCGAATGTAAAAATGAAATAGGATGTTATAAACAGAATGACCCTTGAGATTATTATTAGGGGTTAACTGTATACGTTCCAATAAGTTGGTGTAATCTGCCATTTCCTGTTCTTGAATCAGCAGGAGCTAGCCGACAGTGCTGTTGTATACTAGTACTACAGATAGACTGGTTATCAGAATATGCAGCCTCTGCTGTGCTCCATGTGCATTGCCTTCAGCTTCATATCTTCTTTTTTGACACTACAACAATGATGATAGCAGAATGATATGTATGCTCCTCTGTTCTATCGTTGGCTATCCTAATCATGTTCTGTATCCAGTGTCTCTAGAAGCATTTCTGTTTTTCCTCTTGAACACAATAATCTTATTCTGATTAAGATCAAACTAATCTATAAAATTCCTTTTGTTCCAATGGAATCATAGCCTTGAAGGAGACATCCATGGTGGAGAGGGCTTTCTCCTCTTTGTCCATGGCACGTGAGAAGATGAGAATATTTCCATGTCGACATGCCGGATTTTCTACCAGAGAGGACAAGCCTGGATCAGCAGCAGTAATCTTTCAGAACAGCCATCTCGACAGGGACGGGGCAAATTGCCGAATTAATTTCAAAAAAAGCAAGTATGATGGAGACGGAGCAATCAGGCTACTGAGCCCGGCCGCAACTTGATCGCCGTCAGTAGTCTCTCTTGCTTGTGGGCTTCAATCATCAGAGCGTCTGAAACCGCATGCGTGTGGGCGTCGAACAGTAAAGGTCAAGTGAAACGGTGTGTGGGGTGTGGCACACTCACTCACTCCTCCATTGCAGATAAGGCATTGACGCTTTGGCCCCAGTAGACTGATTGGTTGACCTGACGCTTGGAGTCGTCGTTCCTCACGCATGATTTATTGCCGAACAGTTGAATTAAACCACTACAATTGTTGCCACAGATCGTCAGAAACTGTTGTACCACGGCCTAATTAATTTTGTGCAAGTACTACAACTCATCTGAAAGGAACAGACTGCAGGGACCAAAGCAAATTAATGCAGAAGCTCTTGAAGACAATCAGATGGAGGAGGCGGATTTTTGTCGTCCTCTCGTTCTTTTTCATGTCGTTTAAAAGTCATAAAAAATTGAAAAAAAATCGAGGGACATAGACTTTCCCCCAGATGGAAAGATATGTGAAGGAGAAGGCTTTATGGTAGCTGTTCTTTAGCAATCTTTAGATGGTGTGATGATGTGGAAGGCTGCAAGCCGAAGAAGGCCTGGTGTGCCGCACTATCAAGTAGCAACACAAAGATCCCACTTTGAGGCTTTACGCATATGCAAATCCTGCAAAAGCTCTCCAGATCGGCTTCTATGGTAAAGCCTTTGCCATGTACTACTGGAGCGTATAGCTAATGCAGACGCGGTGCTTTTCACAAGAAAGTTCCTTGAATATACTATCATATCATCACTTGCTAATAAAGTTCAGAGAAAGGTTTCACTTGCAATGCTCCCCTCTCAAAGGCTATGCAAACAATGCATGATGTGATGTTGCTCTTCTCTCGAGCATCAAATCAGTTTTCTGTTGTATTGTACTAATCTCGACGTGTCTAGAACGCTTTGACCGTCGATAACTTCATGGTAGTAGACGTTTTTGCCCAATGGTGGTCGGTTGATAACAGTGGACCGTCAGATTACTCTCTGGTCTCAATCCTGTCCGTTGATGCGTCGCTATCTCCCTCCCAACGTGTCTCGCGCACTTTACCGCCAAACGCAAAACCACGTCCTGATCGAGAGTGACCCGTTGCCGCGTCAACGGTCAACGCCCACCTCTCTCTCTCTCTCTCTCTCTCTCTCTCTCTCTCTCTCTCTCTCTCTCTCTCGCACTAAGCTACTCTTTGCTCGCGCTAAAACAAGCGCCAAGGTCATCACCAAACCAAGAACTCAACGAAAATGACATACAGAACGAGAGAGAGACAGAGAGAACAATGAAAATTATTTAGAGAAGAAAACAATAACGATTATTTAGAGTAACACTTAAGAGCAAGAGAACAAAAAAGAGCATCACCTAACCATGCATCACCAACTGCAAGAACCGCATAGCTAGTACGTACTACAATCTAAAATGGCGTCAGTTATGGATCCACGTCACCGCTTGCGATCAGCCCAGTGATCGATTGTCTTAATATAGGCAGAAGAAAACGAGCGAGAGAGAAAAAAAAACGCTTAAAAGAAATCCTAAATTTGATTCCATTTCCGTTGCCTGTTCATTTCGTCGATCCAATTGGGGGAGGATTATTATAACCGGTGGGAGTTCTTGTCTTCTCCGACGTAATCATCCCCTCCGGCGTGTAGATCAGGGTCCCACGGATCACATGGAGGCGGCAACGAGGTGCAGAGCTCATGCCGGTATGTCTGTTCCTGCCTCCTCCAAAATTTTCTTCTGTTCATCCATTTTGTTTTGGATTCCCTTTTCATCCATGGATGCATGTGTTCCATGGCATTTGCTGCAATGCAATGCAATGGCTCCCCCTCTTTTGATCTCCCTAACTATATACTACCTCGTTGTTGATGGCCTCTTCTTTACGTGAAAAGCATTGGTGAAATGAGGTGGAAATGGGGGGCGGCTTTTCGTCGTGATCGTCGCGTTGCGAAAGGGGAATTAATGCAAAGATGAATCAAAGGCTGAGGCGTTCTTGCATTATTGCGTATAGACCGTAGCAATAATCTTTTGGAGATGCCTAGTTCCCAAGTCTTTGATCGCGTGATCTGGTGCGTTGTGGTGTGCAAATGGAGGAGCTTTTTTTTGTGGAGGGAGATGGAGTGGGGAGGGCACTTGCATGGCACTAGCACTAGCCGGCCGGCCGGCCTTCTTTTGCATTTCGTTCATACTTCTTTATTTTATCTTTTCCAATGAACTTTTCCGTCATTTTTTTATTTTGTTGCTGGTGATGTTGTTCTTTTCATTGTTCCCTTTCCATAGATTTTATTTCCATAATGGTTTAGGATTGGGTAATTTGGTTGGTGAGTTCACCCAAGTGGTCAAAAAAAAAAAAAGGAAAGAAAGAGAGAAGAGTGTTGCTAATGGAGTGTTCTTGTTCATCTCGTCGTTGCAGCTAGCCATTGTTGCTGCATCATCGTGACACGCCTCCAGTTCTGATGGACGCAAAGAACCAACAATCCGGCGACGGGCAGCAGCGACCGGCGCAGCAGGCTGCGGGGATGGACCCGGCGAAGGCGGCGGCGCAGGCGGCGACGCGGCGGAAGAAGATGACGAAGCAGCTGACGGGGAAGCGGGACGACACGGCGCTGCATGGGGCGGCGCGCGCCGGGCAGCTCGTCGCCGTGCAGCAGACGCTGTCCGGCGCGCCGCCGGACGAGCTGCGGGCGCTCCTGTCGAAGCAGAATCAGGCCGGCGAGACGCCGCTGTTCGTCGCCGCCGAGTACGGGTACGTGGCCCTGGTGGCCGAGATGATCAAGTACCACGACGTCGCCACCGCCTGCATCAAGGCCCGGAGCGGCTACGACGCCCTCCACATTGCCGCCAAGCAAGGGGATGTAGGTATTGGATAATGCTCGACTCGATCGTGGCGCCATTGTTGCCGCCAAAATTCTTGCCACTCATCTCGACATGGATCTTTGGAGATGTTGATGTTTGTTTGTTGGAGTGGTCTTTGTAGAGGTGGTGAACGAGCTGCTGAAAGCGCTGCCGGAGCTGTCGATGACGGTGGACGCGTCGAACACGACGGCGCTGAACACGGCGGCGACGCAGGGGCACATGGAGGTGGTGCGGCTGCTGCTGGAGGCGGACGCGAGCCTGGCGGTGATCGCCCGGAGCAACGGCAAGACGGCGCTGCACTCGGCGGCGAGGAACGGGCACGTGGAGGTGGTGCGCGCGCTGATGGAGGCGGAGCCCAGCATCGCGGCGCGGGTGGACAAGAAGGGGCAGACGGCGCTGCACATGGCCGCCAAGGGCACCCGCCTCGACATCGTCGACGCGCTCCTCGCCGGCGAGCCGACGCTGCTCAACCTGGCGGACAGCAAGGGCAACACCGCGCTGCACATCGCCGCCCGCAAGGCGCGCACCCCGATCGTCAAGCGGCTGCTCGAGCTCCCCGACACCGACCTGAAGGCGATCAACCGGTCCCGCGAGACGGCGTTCGACACGGCGGAGAAGATGGGCAACACCGAGTCGGTGGCCGTGCTGGCGGAGCACGGCGTCCCGTCGGCGCGCGCCATGAGCCCGACGGGCGGCGGCGGCGGCAACCCCGGGCGCGAGCTGAAGCAGCAGGTGAGTGACATCAAGCACGAAGTGCACTCCCAGCTGGAGCAGACGCGGCAGACGCGCGTGCGGATGCAGGGCATCGCGAAGCAGATCAACAAGCTCCACGACGAGGGCCTCAACAACGCCATCAACTCAACGACGGTGGTGGCGGTGCTGATCGCGACGGTGGCGTTCGCGGCGATATTCACGGTGCCAGGCGAGTATGTGGACGACGCGGGCAGCCTGACCCCGGGTCAGGCGCTGGGCGAGGCCAACATCTCCCACCAGACGGCGTTCCTCATCTTCTTCGTGTTCGACTCGGTGGCGCTCTTCATCTCGCTGGCGGTGGTGGTGGTGCAGACGTCGGTGGTGGTGATCGAGCGGAAGGCGAAGAAGCAGATGATGGCGGTGATCAACAAGCTGATGTGGGTGGCGTGCGTGCTGGTGAGCGTGGCGTTCCTGGCGCTGTCGTTCGTGGTGGTGGGAAAAGCCGAGCGGTGGCTGGCCGTCGGGGTGACCATCATGGGGGCAACCATCCTGGTGACCACCATCGGCACCATGCTCTACTGGGTGATCGCGCACCGGATCGAGGCCAAGCGCATGCGGAGCATCAAGCGATCCTCGCTCAGCCGCTCGCGATCCTTCTCGGCGTCCGGCATGTCCGAGGCCGAGTGGGTCGAGGAGGAGTTCAAGCGGATGTACGCCATCTGATCATCAAGATGGATCGTCCAATCCGCATCATCTCATCTCACACGTCGCGCGAAAACAAACGGATCCATATGTCCGTGTGGCGTATCTGAGCAAAGGAGACTCATCACGTACGTACGTAGGTTTTGCTTGCTGCGTACAGGCGTAGACAAGGAACGATACGTGCCACGCTGAGCGGATTTTTTTTTTTTTTTGCTATTATTCCTATTCTGTAGCAAACTCACAGGATAAACAGGAATAGATCAGCAGACACGGATAGCAATCGTGCAGGCTAAGCTAGCAGTGAGACTGAGAGGACTATTACTAGAGCTGTGTGTGCACATGGTGTCCGACAACAGTTATCCGTGTCGTTCTAATCCGGATTTTAAATTTTAAACATATTTTATTGATTTTGAACTAACTTTAATTTCTTTCGGCGAGACACACATGCCCTACTGGAACCCAGTACACCCCAAAATTCGGGCCAAAATTGTGAACCTTGGTGCTGGTAACCAAAGTAAAGGTCCAGCCCAACCAGTCTAACGGGCCTTGTCACCATTTCCGTTATTCGGCGGCCCAGTTGCTTCGTGCAGGTCAGTCTGTAAGGCCACTTTGAATCCTTTCAATAAATAGTGGGTAACGGTTAGGCTGATTTAATGTGTCCCGTACCAACGGGACACCATGCAGCAGATTTTCTGCTCAAACATACGTCCAATCACATACTTCCTCCGTTTTACAATGTAAGACTTTCTAATATTGTCCATATTCATTTAGATGTTAATGAATCTAAACACATACAAGATGTATCATACATACAACGATATATCATAACAACGATATATGTGTTTAGATCCATTAACATCTATATGTTTGTGGGCAATGCTAGAAAGTCTTACATTGTTAAACGGAGGGAGTACGTATCAATCGCAGTACCATATATCATAACCCCAACTAATAAAACCATCGTAATTTGTCTTCTACTGTTTTGAGGGCAGTTTATATTGACGTGACTCGCGTGAGTCGTTGACATAATCCAACCGGCTGAGTCAGCATGTATAGCCCGTATATCAGTGAATATGTATCAACATAGCAATAAAATTTAACACCACCACCCACATAGTTTGTGTAGTCCACAATCGGAGCACGCCGACCGCTAGGAGCAGCGTGGCTATGGTCACCGTTGTCATGGAGCCTGACGTTGAGACACTTGCGGTGGCTGAGGGCGTGGCACGGGCCGCGGGAGAGGATAGAGGGACCAATGCACGACCTCTCTTCCTCCTCGCTAACGCGCCCAGGTGACGGGGCCGACTCACCCCTGATACTGGACATGGAGCGGAAGGGGGAAGAAGGAAGGGTGGTTGTGGCAAGGACAGTGGGGGTGGACCGATCCAATGCCATCCCCTCATCGAGTCGTGTGCGTCATCGGTGAGGCAACCCCATCCAACCCATAAGCAAAGATTCTGAATAATTCATGGTTGTTGACTTGTTTCATATCAATTCGAAGTTATTTTTTTATTTTTCTATATGTATAAGTTGAATTTGAACTTGCATATACTGATCTACCTTACTTTTTTTAAAAAATAAATTATTATCCCAAAATTTGTCATATGTAAATATATTATAATTATAGTGCAATTACATTGTAACTTATATGTATTTTTTAAAAATCCTGCAATAACACACTATTTACATAAAGTAGAGATCGGGGGACCAAATACCCTCACCTCGTGTGTGCGCTGTGCTTTTTTCTTCCCATTTTACACAAATCTTGAGGTAAATATAGCGGTTCAAAAATTATATAAAAGTTACATACAAGTAACATTGGAAATACATACAAGTTACAATTAGTTACATTATAATTATATTGTATTTACATTCGATAAATATATAGCAGAGAAAAAAAATTACTTTTTGGATAATATGTAAAAACAAAGAGTCGTCCTTCTAAGGTCGAATAGACTTTTCCCATACATGTCTCTCTATTCATCAAATTTCGAATTCCAATGGGTGGATAAGTTCCATAGTAGCAGTGTCAATTTACTCAACCCTATTGCTTGCAATTAGCCCTTTGCCAATAGTTTTTTGTCAATTGGCAGTACTACTGTACTAGGAAACCAGAGGTTTACCGCTCGTACATAGTAACCTCTTCTTTTTACGTGGCAAACTAAATTTACCTGCTCCGCAACAATTCGAACCAAAATCCTTCAGCATACGAACAAAATTCTTCAGCAACCTGGAGGAGTTGACCTTACTGTACACAAGAGAATGCAGCGCTACGTCCGGTCTCCTGCCCCCACCGGGGACGTCCGGTCTCCTCTCGTCTTCAGCGACGGCGAGCGATCTGGCCAGCCAAGCCAACGTCCTGCTCGCGCATCGGTATACGCGAAAAAGAGACCAAGATCGAGAAAAAGTACGGCTCAAATTTTACGCCGTGCCGTTGCCATCGCCTTTGTTTGTAATGGCTTTTGGCTGCGTCCGGTACAGGCTGTGTTGGCGAGCGCGATGAACAGCGAAAGATGTGTGCGATGCGCGGGCGCGCGCGCACACACACACATGCACGCATGCAACGCAATGCATGCACGGCTTGCACACCCCAAAGCTGTTGTTATCTTCATCCGAAAACCAAAAGTCGCCATGATAGCGCTAGCTATACTGCTACTGTTCCCACAGGTGTAACCGCACCAATGCATCCCACATCTCATCTCGGGCACATGCACGGTGAGCTAGCTAGGCCTAAGTAAAGGCCTTTTCGCTGTATTTTCCTTTCATTCTCTCTCTCTCTCTCTCGTCGTGTGCGTGCCTTTGAGCTCCACTCGAGTAGAGCGCGTAGCCATCGCCTGGAGAAAACTGAAAACCGGTGAGTGAGCAGGGAGAGAAAGGGAGGAGGAGCCCGCCAAGTTGCACATGTAGTAAAAGACGCTTTCCTCGGCGTCTAAAGCGAGAAATTTCTGGCTTGGCTTTGGCACGCATCGCGATTCCTCGTGGTCACTACTACTACCACTACTAGCTCGATATAAGGTTTGTTTCGGTTGCAGAAACTGTGCAGTTCTTCGGCGAGATCAGCAAATTCAGCTCCCATCAATCAAGGCAAAGGGGGGGGGGGGGGGGGGGGGGGGGTCTTCCACTCTTCATGGGGAGGGGGTCAAAGAATTATGGCTAAGCAGAACGGTACTGCGTTGCGACTGGTCGTAGTTGTACTCCACGACGTTAATTGCCGGCGATAATGTAAGACCAAAACTGGCGGCCATGTCATGTGCGCGAGATGTGCCTCTGCCCCCCACCAAACATCTCCGAGGTAGGAGCACCAGCTAGTAATAGTAGTAGTATGACCGATCGAGCGAGTGCGGGTGGTTGGTTGGCTGGTTGCGCAATCTATCGATCGATCTACCGCTTAACAACGGCCGCATCGCGCGCGTTTTCTCGCGGGTCGCGGCGATTGCTGCGTATTTTTCTTCGTTGGTCTGGTGGTGGGTGGCGTGGCTAGTGGTGGGCTCGCGGAGGGGATAGCGACTACTTCCATCGTCATAAGGCAGTTCCCACGTAAAAACTTTTCAGCCTATCACATTAGATGTTTAGACACATATATAGAGTATTAAATATAGATAAAAAATTTAATTATACAGATTGCGCATAAATTGCGAGATGAATCTTTTAAGCCTAATTACGCCATGATTTGACAATGTGGTGCTACAGTAAACATTTGCTAATGACAGATTAATTAGATTTAATAAATTCGTCACGCAGTTTACAGATGGAATATGTAATTTGTTTTGTTATTAGACTACATTTAATACTTTAAATGTGTGTCTGTATATCTGATGTGACACGCCAAAAGTTTTCACTCCTAGAACTAAAACAGGGCCTAAAGGAAGAGCATCATCGGTTACCTATATATTCCCTAATAAGTCAAAACGATTTAGTAGAAAATTAAAATTAATTTATAAATAAAACTTTTATATATTTGTTCGTAATAATTTTAAAACCAACGTTAAAGATCAAGTTATGTTGAGATCAAGTTAAAGAAAATTCAAATTTTGACTTTGCTTTAGCTTATTAGGCCAACTGATGAGGCTCAAATTTAACATGGAATGTGATATTTTCTAATACAATAAATTTTAAAAAACATCATATCTAATTTTAGTTTGGTTTCTTATTATAGTACTCACTCCATCCCAAAATATAGAGAATTTTGAAAGAAAGTTACACAGCACTGTAAATCTGAACAGCCACGTCCCTCCAAAATTTTAGTTTTGTTCTGATTAGTAGCTAGCTTGAGCGCTGCGTTTCAGGCTTGGGGTTTAATGGCGCTCTTTACTATCGCACTGAATGAGCGAGCGGCAGTTGGTCAGAACAATTTCTGAGCCCGCCAGCAGCGGCAGCGGGAGCGGCCCAGGCTGACAAGAAAAATGTGCGCCGTTCTTTGTTTCAGAGGACGTTGCAGAACTCCCCGGTTTTTACGGGAACTGATGATGAGTTTGTTTGCTTTGCAGCTGAATTATTGATATACCTGTTTTCTGAATTGCCTTTTGTTCTTTCTCTGAAGAAAAAAAAAATATGGCGTACGTGGGCAGTGATGAGATGAATGGAAGAAAGAAAGAAAGAGAATCACTTCACATTATTGTCGTCGTCGTGATCATTTTAGGAACCATTTATAATTAGCTAGCATGCACACGTAGTAATCGGAGGAAGAGGAGGAGGAGGCTACACACTAGAGCTGGGTTTGGAATTGCAGGGAGCAGAGGGCGGCGTCGCTGACGCTCTTCCTGGCGAGCACGAGCTGCTGCTGCGAGCGCTTGCAGTAGGCGATGGCGCCCTGGATGAGCCCCTCCGACTCGGACCGGGCGCTGCTGCATCGCTTCAGCGGCGGGTCACTCGCTGCCGAGGAGCTCCTCCTCGTCGGGAATGCCGGCGGCGGCGGCGGCCTCGCGGCTGCGGCTGCAGGCGCCGGCGGAGGACGCCACTTGATCACGCCGGAGAAGGACTTGCGCTGGCGGACGCTGGCCGCGTGCTCCTCCTCGTCCATCAGCTTCTCCTGCTCAATGCTGCTCCTCAGGGTGGTCGGCGCCGCCGCCGCCCCCCTGCCGCTGCAGCTGCCGTAGCTGTTCCTGATTTGGCCAAACGGCGCCGGCTTGACGGACCCGGCCGCTCCGCTAGTCGCGGTGGCCGCCCTGCTGCTCCTGGTGGTGGCCCGGACGCCGACGCCGTGGCATTGCTCGTCGGAGCACGAGGTCCTGGCGAACAGGGACCGGAAGAAGGCACGCGACGCCTGCAGCTTCGCGTGCACGGACCCGGCGGCGCCCTTCTTGCGCCGGCCGGTGGCGCCGCCGTCCGGCTGTCGTTGCATCCTGGCCGCGGGCTGCGCATTGCGGATCCCCGCAACAGCAGCAGCAGCATGCCACGGCGCGACCGTCGCGGTGCTCCTCCTGCCGCCGCCACATCCACCTCCACCTCCGCCGCCGCCGCCCGCGTCAGCTTCCTGCTGATGCTTGGCCTTGTGCAGCCTGCTGCCCCGGAAGAGCATCTCATCCCCGCAGGGCGGTGGCGCCGCCGCGCTCCGGCACACCCGGAACTCGAACCCCCGGCAAGAACTGAGATCCAGGTCGATGTACTCCTCCTCTCCAAAGCACTGAGCAGAAGCTCTCGCCATGGCTGCTCTGGGGCACATGGAGTGGAAGCAGCAGCAGCTTGCAGCTTGCTTGGTCCGATCGTCCGGGCAAAGATGGCCAAATGGGGGAAGGAGGAGAGGAGTTATGGAGGGGCAGAGGCAGTGGCTGGCAGGAGTGTTTGAAAAACTTTTATGGGCAAGGCATTGGCAGTGGCAGCATTGGCATGAGAGGGATCCAAGAAAACAGAATTGGGATGGAGGGGTGGCAGCTTGGGCCCCCCTTGTCTTTGGAGGCTGATTGATTCCAGGGTTTGTCTTGTGCTCATTCATACCACTAGATCAGATGTGAGGGTGTGTGTGAGTGGGTGGCTGGGTGAGCTCTGCTCTCTTGTTGGATTTGCAATTTTGGATGTGTGTAGTTGTTGTTGTCTTTGTACTGATTTGCTGTGTAGTGAGGTGGTGCTTGTAGTGTACATGGTACTACTTGTTAGTATAAATCACAAACCAGAGAGTGACTAGATTCATGTACTTATATAAATGGACCTGTTTGGCACAGCTCCAGCTCTACCTCTCCAGGAGCTGGAGTTGGGTGAAGCTCTCTCACAAAATGTACTAGAGTTGTGGAGCTGGGTTTAGACAGCTCCACAACTCCACTGCAGACTCAACTCCTGGAGTTATATTTAGGAGTTGAAGTTTTACCAAACAGGACCTATGTATTCCATGTAGCTTAGAGGTGTTAAGGGGTGGAAAGTTTGTAAACAAATCCTGGATCAAAAGAAGAATGATGCTTTGGGAGAGGGAAGGGGTAGTGGTGGGGGATAAGATGATACCTTTGCTGTTACTACTAGTACAATTGTGACAGTCCTTTCTCTCGTATTTTCTTCCCCCGTTGCTGCAAATGGTCAGAGCTCACAAATTTCAGAAATAAATGTTGTAAATACTGTCGAGACAAAAAAAATACTAACGGCCTCTTTACTCCATTTGTAGATAAAGAACATTTATGAATTGAAAATATAAAAAAAATAGAGGCTGAGAAAGGTAGGGCTACACCTTTGTGCAGAGAAAGGGTTGAGAGATTCTTTTGGTTTTTGCCCCCATTTCTTTTAGCATCTTTGATCTTTCTGTTGTCAAGTAAAGCAGGAGAAAAGAACAAAGGCTAAAAAAAGAGCAAGACGCAGACGAACAAAAGAGGAGGAAGTTGACTTTAGCAGGACAGGATAGCATATACGGCGCAAATTTGTAAGTACGTACACGCATGGTCAATACAGAGAGGTCGACACATCATAAACCGTAAACGGCTCTCC